>NW_025109954.1:209402-238050 GCF_011392965.1 Frieseomelitta varia | reverse complement strand
CCACCCATCCTAGCGGTTCCGCACTCTGTTTGCTTAACATCGAATATCGGTTGACTTCGACGCTAGGCGCACAGCCACTTGCGACTTGTGCAAGTTGGTGTTTGAAACTCGTACTCGAGGAACTATAGGTCGCTACATTAGAGGCAATAGTGGCGCCATCTATTGATAACTTGGTGGTACTAAAAACAGAAAATCCTATTAGGAGAGCAACAGCATGCGACAAGGACAGAAATATAAATTAGTTTCAGCGTTTCACCGCTACGCGGCGCTAGCATTTCAATTCATGTAACCGTGATAAATATATATATATTGTAAATATATAGGATAATATAGATCCTCTAACAGATAAAGAATACACTAACAATAAGACAAGATAAGGATAATAGCATTGATTCTATTTAGTCAATGATTCTATATATATAAACAAGTAATTACATGCCTAGTGACTAATAACGAAACTCACTGAAAGTGGAACATCATGACATTTTTAAACAAAATCTGTGTATCAATAAGTTTTTTTATTTTATTATTTCATGTAACTGTTGCATTTAATAAATATTCCGAAGAAGCAAATAAACCAAAATATGAAGACCCCTTACAATTTCCAACCTCTCTTCGTGAATTGGATAAACCATTTCGTATGGCAAAATTAAATGTAGTATGGGTAAAAGCAAAAAATGTAAGTATTAACTATTTATAGAAATAGATTATTTAATGTATATTTACAAATATATCTATATGTAAATTAATTCTTTTAGCGTTTAACAGATACCAAATTACACTCAATATTCAGTGATCTGAAAATCCATGATAAAGAGGAAATTGCGTATAAACATTTTAAGTCTGATGGAAAAGATCCCAATGGTGAAGAAGAAGCGCGTTTAAGAAAAAAACTGATTGGTAATTTGAAAGATTGAATAAAAGATCTTAGTGTGTATAATTTTGTGTATGTAGTATGTATGTTTTAATTGATTTTTTTATTTATTTAAAGGAATTATGAGCACTTATGGATTATTAGAGCACTTTGAAGATACAGAGGATCCAGAATTATTAAAGAGACATAAAGCTCTGAATGATGGTAGTAATTATATTTCCAGAGATGTTTTTAAAGATAGCAAATTAAACAATTTGTGGGCTAAAGCTGAATTGGCAGGTTTCACACGTAAGTACTATGGAAGATTGTTTATGTTTTTCAATTAAAAAATTATTTAATTGTACTTGATAAATGTGATCAATAGATGAAGAATTACAAGCTTTGAAGGAAGAGTTTCAACATCACCAGGATAAAATGGATGAATATCTGAGTCTTTTGAAAGATGTAGAAGATGGTGATACAGAAACACATAAAAGTTAGTAATTTCATCATATGTATATATATATATATATATATACTTTATATATATATGAAGTGAAATAATTGTTTTGTATACACAGATAGTCTATATCACAAACCAGAAAGTTGGAATGAAATAAATCACAAGGAAGAAATTTCCAACAAGATTCCTGAAAAGAAATTAGATTATTTAGAAAAAGCAGCTTTACTTAGGTATGCATGTTGCCTGTGTATATTTAATATATATTTCATAAATTTTTGAATATATAATTTCAGGGAAAAACATTTGGAAATTAGAAACGGATTTGATCGTTTGGATAGATTGACCGCAAAAGGACCAAATCATAAAGAGTTCGTAGAACCCAAAATTCAAGGCTTATGGCGTATTGTATTACAATCTGGATTCTCCCCAGAAGAACGTTCTTCGCTAAAAGTAGATATACATATATGTAATTAAAGAAATTATATTTCTATTTGATATATTATTATTGTATTTTATTATTAGGAGGAGTTATTACACTACGAAGGAAGATTGCTAAAATTGCGTCATTTGCACACGGAAGCTGCTTTAGAAGCTGCACGTCAAGGCGAACCATATGATTTAGACAACTCTACCATGGAGAAGCATATTAAAAAATATACGAGAACTGTTCAAAAGCTTCATGCAGATCTTGAATCAAGGATTTTGCAGAGACATTCTGAATTATAATATATGTATATTAATGATAGTACAATAAATTTACACAAATTACTTCTATAATAATTTGATTGTTACTAAAAGTTATTACAAAGATATTTTTAATAAAGATATAAAGAAAATTTTATATAGATCTGACATTTGCAAAGATTTAATTTAAGAATTATATTATTTTATATTACATGTACATGATATATTTTTAAAAAGTTTATATAAGAGTATATTGTATAAATAATTTATGTGATTTTATCATGTTTATAATAATAAAATATGTATTATTCAATCTATGCATGAAGCTCTTCTCTAATCTTACATTAATTAATTAATTATATATATTTTACTTAGCAACATGTGATACATCAATATTGCTATGACAATTGTTCTTAGATTCAAATTCCGTTCATAACAAAAGTAAACGGTTAGATATTTACAAATGCGTAAACGATTTCATTTTTTGAAATATACTGATTGTTGTACAACAAATTTTGAATAAATCAGCAATATAATGGCAACAGTAATAAAGGATCGTGTTATTCCTATTATGGATACTTTAGTTAAATATGATAATCCAGTCCTAGTCACAATTCGTCCAGAAAAGGTACAATTTTTATTAATAAAGCAAATATCATCTTTCTCCTCATTAAATTAATTATACTTATAATTAAGATTACAATTTATTATAAATTATCTAACATTTCTTATTAAAACAGGTAACGAAAGAACAAGTGCCAAAAATTGGAGTAACAGTTTGTAAAGTTGAAACCACTATTCCTACGCTTGATACAAGACATGAAACTTCTGAAATTCTCAATAAAATTTTACCGCCTAAACAATGGGAAGAGGATGGTCAAATTTGGACTCAACAGGTACAATATTTTTCCGTTTTACGTTATAAGTAATTTACTATGATGTTGTATGTATTATTTTCTATTAGGTATCAAGTACACCAGCAACAAGATTAGATGTTATTAATCTACAAGAACATCTAGATATGAAGTTGCAACAAAGACAAGCAAGAGAAACTGGTATTTGTCCAGTACGTAGAGAGCTTTATACACAATGTTTTGGTAAAGATCTTTTATTGGATGTTAATTTTTAAATATTGTATAATCAAAATTACACTTTAGTAATACTATTTTGTAGATGAAATAATACGCCAGGTGACAATAAACTGTGCAGAACGTGGATTACTTTTACTTAGAATTCGAGATGAACTTAAGATGACATTAGCTGCATATCAAACTTTGTATCAAAGTAGTATCGCCTTTGGTATGCGTAAAGCTCTACAAGTATGTTTTCTGTACTGTTTTCTCTTAATATGTGTATAAGAAAGTATGCAGTAACAAAACTTAAAACTTCAATATCACTTTGGATTTATAGGCTGAGCAAGGGAAGGAAGATTTAATTGCTGCTGCAGATGAGCTTCAATCACAAAAGACTGAATTAGAAAAAACAGTTCTTGAACTTAAACAGAAATTTGAACAAGCTGAAAGAAGAGCAGCTGAATTAAGAGAAGCTGAAGAGAAAAAACACATGGAAGAAATACAATTTTTGAAAAAGACAAATCAGCAACTCAAAGTAAATTTTTGCATATAATTTTTATATTAATCTTAAACAACTATGAAAAATTCACTAAGCTGCTATTACTTTTATTTCAGACGCAATTAGAGGGGATCATTGCACCAAAGAGATAAAATGAATATAATATATAATATAAAAATAGCATATTAATTTCTTTTGTTTATATCAATTTCATTTATTTTAATTTGATAATAAGATTATTATAAAAACATTAAAATATTTTATTTACGTGTTTTTTCTTATTTCATGATTTGCAGTTACATATATCTTTTGTTTACAAATTTGTTGAACAGTGTAAAATGTATAAATATTGTTTAATAGAAAACATAGATAAATAAATATTTTTAATTTGTTAACGCATAACAGTACCACAAATATTAAGGTACTAATTACATGAAGTTTTTTTTATTGTATATAAAATACATTTTTTAAAATTTATTTATATAAATTAGCTGTTTCAGTTTATTGTTTAATATAACCAGGTATATTGTATTATCAAAATATAAAATATACGTAGACAGAATGTAATATTTCTCTTTATAATTAATTATTAAAACAAATACAAATATTTCAAAAGTACATACAAATTATGCCTATTATTGAATTTAACGTCGATGTAAAGTACTTCTAAAATAAGAGTTTCCAACTATAGATTTGTTTTTATATTAATAATAATACAAGTTCATAATAAGATATAATTTGTCAACAATGTTGAAGAATGATGGTATTTTTTTTCATTCTAATTAATTTGTTTTTTAAATTTACTTTCACTGAATTATTTTAATGAAATGTCATAATTCATTAAAGATAATTATTATTGTGTCAAGATATTTTATATAATTTTTAACGCTATAACTATTATAATCGTTCTTATAATGCTATTTATAATATCATAAAAATGTTTCAATTGATGATCAAAATGATTTGAAAAGTATTTATGTTTTAAATTATTTCTAGAAAGAACAGTATTGGCACAATTCCAAAGTAATGCCATGGCCGATAATAAACGTACATTAAATTATGTATAATGCTTATTTGAAAGAAAACAGCAATATATATTTCTTTCTTTTATAATCTTATGAATAATTTAATAAATTGGTCCCGCTCCTTTAATCGCACTTTACACCGCAGTTAATAGTATACTTGTTTCAATTAATACTTACTTATGCTAAGTATTTAATTTTACATTTATAATTTTCATAAATCTTAATACTAATAATATGGTCTGTTTTACTGAAAAATGTATATGATCTATATAAAATGATATTTTTATACTTAAGATGATTTGTATTACTATCGCAAGTATGTGAAAAATAAAAAATGTTAAATCTGAAAAACTATTGTGATTTTTTATCTTTTTTTATTGATATATATTGTAATTTCAATCTAGGTAAGTATACATATTGGGACTATACGAGATTACAAATTTGTTGATGTTCAGATTTATTAGATAATATATTTAGTATTACTATTACATAACATTGCCACAAAAACTTTTTAAATGAAAATTATATTTTTGTAATCTCATACATGTATATTTATTAAAGGTACTGTCAGCAATAAAGGAACAGTATATATTTTACATATTCCATTCTTCAATTATAGTAGATATTTTATTTTCTTAATGAAATTAAGCTTTTTTTATTTTTCTTAAGTATTTGATACTCATTGGCTAACTTTCTTACGTATATTTTTATGCAATTGAGGACATTATCTAATTATGACATTATATAATGTATGTATACTGTAAAATATGCCAACGATAAAGCGTAACTACCGTTGGTGTAAATAAAAAATAAATTAAAACAAATAAATTTGAAAGAAAATGAAATTATGAATGTGTATAATATATTTGAAACAACTCAAAAATTTAATACTCATTCATTACATTAATGGAAACTTTGATATTAGAATGAATAATAAATTTTAAATAAACTTTTTTCTAAAGAATCAAAAACTACGTTGATATTTAACAATGAAATTATATATAATGTGACTTTTAAAATGAATCCTAGAGTATATTAAAACAGTTTTGCATAACATATATATTAATATATTTATTGCTAAAGGAAAATAAATAAAATACTTTACAAACCACAACAAATAGCTGTAGTTCACATTATTTTTTACTTTTAAAAACTAACTAATAATATATTTTACATACGCTCAAAAACCAATTGTATATTATAATTTGATTAAAAATTTTTCATTTGTATATTGTTCGTTTCAATTATCATAAATACTGCTTCTATATTTCTATTTAAACTGAGGAATTGCTTATATTAAAATACATTATTTTTTTAAACTAAGAAACAAAAACTGCAAAAGGAATGTGTATCATTTTATATAGAACAATGTAGTATTGTAGAATCACATCAATTTTTCGTATGAACTGACTTTAGTAAATATATTTCATAAGATATATGACCATAGTACTGACTGTAAAAATACTATTTCGATATTATATCCTAATTTCTTCAGCACTGAAGTATCTTTTATCAATGTTGTAAAGTATAAAATACAAATTCTATCATGTTTAAAGAAATAAAGAAATCGATTGCAATAATTATTATGTTGCACCAGTACAGGGAAACTATGACGCGGCTAATGCTAATAAAACATGCATTACTTCAATTATGTTTAATACCAAAAACATAGCACGATCTATAAAAGAAATAAATGTAATTCCAGATGCCAATTACATTAAATGATAGATATGAAATTATACGTTGAAATTATGCATATATGTGTATGCTTCAAAAAAAGCAGCACACAATAAAAGATTTTTTAATATTATATGCACCGATGTGACAAGGATTTGAATTCTGAAATGTCTGAAGTGAATTAATACAATGCAAAATTTGTATTATTGAAACACACTTTCACAATGATGTAAAAAAAGAATTTCACAATCGTTCTTCCATACATCTTTCTTCATTTTGCACCAACATTTTTATCTGAGATTAATGACGACCTTTTTTCGAACGTTTTCGTTTCTTTTTCTTTGAAACAAGAACAGTATTTGCACTTATTTTAAGAGCGGCATCTTCAGTGGCATTTGTAGGTATAATTGTTTCGATTTTTTCCTGCGAGGTACTCACATTAGAAGGTTGCCCAGTAATTTCTTCGTTTTCACTTTCAGCATCACTTGCTCCTGTTCCGATAATACTTTCTACTTCATCTTCTGCGTTACTTAATTCCAGTGATATAATCTTTTCTCGTAGAGTTTCAACCTAATTACATAAATATATACATTGCAAATACTAAAGTAGAACAGAGAAATTTTTGCACTGATACGTGTAATTATTAATTTAATTACAATAAACATAGGATATATAAAAATATATATATATATATTACAAAATCAGATGAAATTTATAATACTTTAAAGTAGTAATACTTGATATATAGCTATACCACCAAAATAATTGTAGTAATTATTTAGAAAGGAAATACCTTCATACATGCGTAAGTAGTGAATAAGAAAAATCAATAGCAGCATTACCAATAGTACGAGAAGAGGTTTGTTAGTGATCAGTGGAAATGAAATCAATTGCTCAAGGTGGTGCAGGTTGCACTTCCATGGTCAGTGCTGGATTCTTGGAACAACAAACACAACCATTGAACTAGTGTTTTCATTAAATTTTGTGCATTAAGGCAAAAATATTTTTAAGAGCAGCATGCATATGCACACACATTACTTTAATATTATAAATATATGAGCACATACATATAAAATGCAACATACAAACAACACATATTCTTTCTTTCTAAAGAATACAACTTTAGTTCCCTTTATTCAAACTTTTAGGAATATCACCTTGTCCTAATTAAATTAATTAGAGTATTAATATAATACTCCAATCATAATTTTGCTGTAATTTATATTTTCAACTTTTTTTTATTGTGCCAAGTGTTTGTACTAAAACTTCGAATTGTAATTTTATTTGCACACATTATAATAATTTTCCAAAAATTGTAATTACTTGTAATAATTTGCTCCTATAATGATATTATATTATATGTCAATTATAATAAATTGAAGTTCCAGTACAATAGTTGAAGAACTGAACTTTACTCAAAACACGTCTCGAGTCGTTGATGTGAACAGATAATATTCGGTGCTTAAATTTTGTGCAAACTCTAGGATTTATAATACCTGTCGCTCAATGAGCTTCTCGACGTATTCGACTGTTCGGACACGCCGTTCACCCGTCACCTCATCCACGTATTCCTCGGTACGCCGAGTGACCTTCTCGTCCACTACTTTCTCGGATTCGCGTATCTCTTTAGGGGGACCCACCTTGCTGCGTACAGCAAGTTTGGGAAAATCTGCACTAGACGGCCGTAACGTAGTGAACTATGATAGTAAGACAGACAAAGGGGGTACCACTGTAGTTAATGTAACATTATAAATATACGAACACTAAGTTAGAACTACAGGCGAGCAAAGAAATAATTAGTAGTACAATAAAAAATGCTGGTTAATCTGTTTTAAACACATCGTTAAATAGTGTTTATTGTTTTAGTTTATTGGTGGTATGATTAGAGCAAAGTATATTATGGATGCTTACATCAGTTGCTTTTTCTGTTTCGGGAACTGCAATAACAGCGTCTGTGGAATCCTGCATAGGATCTGTCTTATTTGTAGTATCCATCATTTCATTCATTTTCTTAATTACTATCTGTGCTTGAATAGCATCCTGAATACAAACATTTAATACATGATTCAATGTAAATACTATTTACTGTATGCATTATCCAATTATGGAAAGTAATATTGATAATTACTTGTTCCAGAGATTTTAAACGTGCTTGTCTCCATGCTGCACGCTTTTCTGCCCTTAATGCTCTCTGCTCAGCAGGACTCAAGTGACTTTCTTCATCTTCATCAGAAATTATACCCTATGTAATAAAAAATTGAATTGAAGTATAAATCATCTTAAACATTAGTATTTCAATTTAATAAAATTATCTAAACTACAGAACAATTTAGAACATTTAATTATGATAAATAAGAAATTTGAACGATTAAAAACATTTAAAAAAATAATACCTCCTGTATCAATCTCTCTTTCAAGCGACGTTCTGCTTTTGCTGTCCTTACACTGCTTGGAAGATTCTGCAGAAGGGCGATCGAACTTCGCGAACTCAGTCGGCTACTGCAAGGTAACGAGCATGCACACTGACAAATCATATACATGTGCCACAGTTTGAATGTTTATTCATTAAAGAAGAAAGTACAAAAGCAACGTTCAGTACAAAGGCTAAAAAAATATTGTATGACTTATATACAAATGAAATAACAATACAAAAATATTAAACTATACCACACATAAACTATAAATCTATGATGTAATTGTATCGGTGCTAAAAGATTCCAAAAAATAATTATTTCTATATTATGGATTTAAAAGGTAATAAGACTTTCATATAAATGAAAATGAAAGCAATTATTGGCATTAAATAAATAATAATTATTCTTTGGAATGTTTGAAGTGCGCTTGCAGTGCTTGTGAAGAACATGTATCAAAGCAAGTTTTTGTTTATGAAAATTATATTTCAATGTACATAATCTTTAGAAATTTATTAAAAAATTATAATATGCAGTAAATGCCTGTGCAAGCATAACCACAACCTGCAAGGTACAATGTGAATGTAAATTTCATAAGCCTATATACAAATATACGTTATTTTATAAAGAGAAAGCAATCGCTAATTCTTAATAAAATCATTTATACGATAATTATAATAAGCATGCACATTTTATAATAAAATAACAACTACAACAAAAAGCATATAAATTATATATACATGTAAAATTTATTATAGATATAAAAATACTGATATTCACACAATATCCAATCATTTTGTATATCGACGTATTTTTTCAACTTATAATTTTACTGTAGAAATACAATTTCACTAAATATATAAAGAATATCTTTTATGTTACCCTTTAAACTAACAATTAATACTCATGAAAATTTGGTAATTACATAAATATTGAAATATAACTGCCGGTCTTGTAATAGATAGACACATTTATCATCTTACAACTGAGAAATAATTACATTATTTCATACTTTTATGTACAGAGCATGTAGTAGATGGAAAAAATGCTATAATAATCATATATGTAAAGCAAGATCTATTTTTTTATTTTTTTTTTTTTTACAATAACTCTTTACTAAAATTTAATTTTGTATAGGCAGTGTTTAGAAAATTATTATATAAAGTTATTATTATTATATAAAAATTCTAGAGATGAGCAAAATTTGTTGAGGTGAGATTATTTACTTTAGAATTGTAAAAATGAAAAAAGAATCAATTTTACTATTATTATATTTTTCGGCATTAATGCATCGCGTATGCAATTTCTTAATAGGCAGTATTTTCTCTTTCATTTTTCTTGCAGACACAAAGAAATGGAAAAGAGAAATAATAAGATAAAAAAGTTTTAATAATCACACGTTCAAATGCGTAGAATGAGTACAACTTAGCTTACTTAGGTCGCCGGTTATCCTGATCTTCTAATGTTTCCTCTAAATCTTCCAAACCTTCGTTTTCATCGAGTTGAGCCCATGATTTTAATTCATCTCGCGTTAGAGTAGCAATCTTTCTTTCTAAAAATGCATAATAATAATTAATAATTGTACAAACTAAAAATTTAATGATATAATTAACGTACCTTCTTCTTGTTTCATTTTCTCAACTTCATCTTGACTTAGAAAGCTGAATACTTTTTCTAGAAAAATAATAATACATAAAAAAAAATCTGTTGCATTCAATAATTGTTCATATAAATATTTTATCCACCTGGTTTAGGAGAAGGTTTCAAATGTTCCTCCATGGCACTTTCAAACAATTTTTTTTTATCGCTAACTGACATCTTCACTAAAGGTGGTGTTGGTGATGGTGTTGGTGAAAGCTGTATTTTAAAGCATTACATTAATATTTCATAGAAATAATTCTTATAGGAACATAAATATAAATATCAATATATTTTTTTAATAATAATTCCATTTTCAGTATGCACTACTACATGCATTTAGTCTGTACTTAAATAATTTTATTAATAAGGAGTTATAATTTTTATGAAAGAAAAAAGATCAGCGATCTAAACGCTCCAACATTCTCGATAAAGAACGATGAAAAATAGTGCATTAGTTCTAATTCTTTTTAATCATGCTTTTTAAAACCCACCTCAACCTGATTATTCCCATCAACAGAGCGTGCGTTCTGTCGTTTACCAAAAGAAACTGAAGTGCCACAATCTCCCATGGACGGGGGAGCAGTCAAAGGTGTAGGAGGAAGTTTAAAACGTGATTGAGTATTTTGAATAGGACTTTGATAGACTTTCTTATAGGAAGTAATTTGAGGATCAGAAATATATCTATTGTCATGCAAAGATGAAGAATATTTCTTTGTTGAAGGGGAAGTGGGATAATTAACTGATTCTTCTCTAGAAGAAGGAGGAAGGTCAGCAAATGTAATACTACGTTTTGGTATGGAACTTTTTTTCTTTGGAGAGGGCAAGCTTTGGACAGCAGTAACGCGATTGAAATTCATCGATGGAGTAAGAGTAGAGACCGGAGACTTAGGCGATGGATTGTCCACTGATGTTCCATCTCTCTCTTTCCTCAGTGACTGAGTAAATAACATGAAGGATTATATTAGTAAAGTTAATGCAATTTTCTATCGCAATATAGAATGCAGTAAAAATACAAAATTATTAATTAAGCGTTATGTAAATATACAACAGACTAACAAAAGAATTTCTAACAATTAATCAACTAACAAGAAACAAAAATGTGTAACTTGTATATCATATTATGTATAAATGAGAAAACATTTTCTATTTCTGTATCCTTTAAGTTTAATAATCTTATTTTTTATAAAATTTGTAATTATACTTCAAAAAACAGATTTATTTTCAATACTACATCTCATACAAAATCTATATTAGAATTAAAAAGGAATCAGTTTTGAACTTATTCTTAATATTCTTCCTCTTTTATCATCTATACATTCAATATTATATCAATTGTACTATTATTGCAACAATTAATGCAGCTTTGCGCATAATTTTTATTTGTATACCCTTCCAATGATTTTAAATATATTAAAATCGATTTTATAAAGTTACTTCATATTTGTACCCTCTATCCATCACCTTTTCATACATATCAATGCATCACAAGATATTCTAAAATGTTGTCAACTAGGTAACTTTTATCCCAAATTATGATTCAATAACAGGAACTATGATCTTTGCATTACTAAATATGAACATGAAAAATGTATTCTCTCATAATTTATAGAGCTAACAGGATAAAATGTAATTCACTTTCAGAAGAGCCTGCCGCATTGATACATTTGAATAAAGCACTGCACGTATTTCATCATCTTTATGTCTGTCAACTGGAACTTCAACATTAACATAATTTTTTTTTATAATTAGATAAATATTATCTTATCTTTATACTTTGTAATAATATATAAACATCTGGTCCATTAGATTTATATCAACATATAACATTTATAGAACATTCGTAGAATACAGTACATTGATTTATATGTTAATAATGATATGAGTTTACTGTAGAAATAACCATTCAAGAATGCTAGCATTTATAATCTTAAAAAAAATGCTAGATGCATAAATATCTTATCAAATAATATTTTATGTCTCAATGGACATTTTATTTCTCTTTCTTTTTTTTTACTTTAACTGTACATCATATAATAATAAATAATTAAAACTTGATATTTTTTTGAATAAACTCTCCTATTTAGTGATACACGCATTGATTATTATCTTTGTTTCCAATGATACACAGCTTTAAGTAAATGGACTATGAAATTGTGAATTATAACGTATATGCACTATTTTCTATGATATGCTTATATTTCTGGAAGTAATAAAATATTCCAACTTTATTTCACATAACTGTTTTGCTAATAATATAAAAAAGACTTTGCTAATAATATAAAAAAGAGAAAAAGATTTTCAGTATACCAAAATATTTGGAATGATAATCAATAAAACTGATTGATGATTTTTTTCTTAATATTACATAAATTAGAGAATATTAAACAAATAAAATTATTAAGAATAATATATTAAAAGTATTCTAAGTATAATAATGCTAATTCTTGGAAGTGTTATTAATTTTTAAATGCAAATCTCGTTCCTTTAATTATCAAGTCGTGTATCAAAAAAAGGACAGTAATATACCTGTTCTTTGTGAGACATAAGTTTCAAGTATATTATTATAAAAATTTATAGAACTATAATATACTTGTTACTTGTTGATCACATTGCAACAGGAATCCTTTACTATCTTCTCTTACTTTCAATAACTTTTGATCCAACATCCAGACGTTCATCTAATTTCTGTAAGCTTAATCAATTGCAATAGTCGCGCATCATACGTTTCCAATCTGTCAAAATAGACTGTAAAATAAGTTTAAGAATCAGTGTACAAATATCGCTAAAAAATATTCAGTAAATACATGGGAAGTTCTTGTCGTCTATGACATCAGACTACCTATCACAGAAGTATCTCTTCATGTTCATCTTTTAACCGATATTTATGAACGAAAGAGTGATGAATATGTACACAAGAGTCTGTAGTTAAGGAGGATATCACATTTTCGTGATGATTAAAATTTTGACCCCGTTTTTGGACCAAAACAAGAAACCAATCACAGAGAATCAACCTAGCCAGTCAGCATATTCGCAATAATTACTTAATATTATAATGGCAGTATCAGTAACAAACGGAGTAACGATAGTTAAATTGTACACATAGTGATACTCATGAAACGCAATAAACACCGTGATTATGCGAGTTAATGACATGAATTCCTTAGAATAATTTTATTATGGCACAGTCCCGCGGATTCAGAGGTATGGACGTAGACACAGGGAAAATGAGTAGAGGGTCGAACGACTCACTCCTGTTAGAGGGCAGCCAAAGTAGCGCTATCACCTTCCACTGTCTGCAAACATGTGAAACATCTCTTGTTTTGCCGCTCAGGAGAGCATGCGACGCTAAGAACACTGACAAATGTACATTTCATGCGTCACATATTAAAAATAAGTAATGATACTTATGATGAGTGTATGAATAATGACAAATAATAAAACTGATACCAAACTGAGCAAGTCATATAAACTTATGTATGATCATTCGAAGGATAAAAAATTAAAAAGTTAATATTGTCTTCTCTTTACAGATAGTTAAGAATTAGTAATTTGTTATTAGATATGATTTCTTATTCTCTTCATAAAGTTATGTAGAAATAAATATATAGGTCTATGGTCTTTAATAAGGAGAAATAAAATATATTTATTAAAAACTAGCGTCCATGCTTATGCTACTATATAAGAATGTACACAATGGGAGAGCAACGTTTTTTATTCAACACCACATTGTACCATAATAATAAATATTTTTTTAACATCTTATTATATCTTTAAAATTTATAAATTGAAATTTTCAAACGTCCCTCCTTTTGTTCCAGTGCCATTAATAAAATGTAGCATACTATTGTTAATAAGTTATATGTATATGTACCCGTGAAAACATGTACGCGAACGTACACATAATATGAGTAAATAAACAAATGATGCTCAATAAAACACATACTGAAATCATGCATTTTGTGTCAACAAAACATAAAGTCAAAAGTTGCAATTTTTAAATAATTTATAAAAACAAAATATAAGCAAATAAAAAAAATAGCTAAACTATAAAGTTAAACAATTCATTTATGCAACCATTATTTATAAAAATGTATTAAATATTTGAAACAACTATAAGATTAAACAAAATCAAACCGTTTAGTTACATAAGAATATTTTTAAATATTTAAATACTACAGCTATAATTATTATTATTATTATTATGTACTAATAAAGATAAACTACAATTTGTAAGTTATTTATAAAAACATGCACATATAGTAATATTTCAACTTTGAATTTGTAATATTATAGAAAATACTTACATTTGTATTTTGAGGTGCTAAAGTGTGTTTGCTCATTACAATAGTGGTTGTTTTGAGATCTTTTGTACCACCTGGTGATTTTGGTGGTACAACCATGTCAACTGGACTACTTGATTTGCTTACTAACGATTCAGCTGCTCTTACTACATCTAATACCTGTTTAATTTGAAAATATTTTATTTTAAAATTAACATGACGTTAATAAACAGCATTACTTATATTGTTTAATATTTCATTTCTTTTACAATGAATCTTACTTTTTCTGGAGTAGATTTTTCTCTATGCTCAAGCAATGCACGTTCTCTTTCTTCTTGTTCCCATGCTACAAGTTCAGCTTTCATTTCTTGTTCTTGTCTGAGAGTTGCTGCTTCTTCGTCATCGCGATCCAAACTAGATATACTTTGCGATAACGATTTAGTACCTTCTGTTGTGGGATCTTTCAATTCCTTAGATGTTCTAGATTCTTTAGGATCTTTACTATCGGATATTGGCAATACTGGTTCAATTTCGCTTTTGTCATATCCTTTACAAACCACTAATGTAATTGTATTTCCTGAACACCGTAATATATTTACTGCTTCTTGATGAGTTGCACCTAACAGCGATGTACCATTGACTTCTAACAATCTCATTCCAACCTAAAATTGAGAATATAACATAAAATTATTACATAAATCTCTTGTTCTTATAATGATCAGTAAAATTGTTTACCTTCAGTCTTCCATCTCTTTTAGCCGCACCTCCCGAGTTGATTTTAGATATAAAAACTCCTTCATCTGTATGATCAAGGGGATTGCCTTTTTGTCCTCGAAGTCCTCCTTTAATGTGCATACCCAATTTTTCACCTGGCTCTTTTGTAATAACTAATTCCTAAAATACAACATTATTTTTAAATATATTTCTATCATGTTTCATGCAGTATTTTATTTAATTTTTATAAAATTTTCATAGCTTCTAGTTTCATTTTCAATGTAATATACTTGTATAAAAATTACAAATGCATGACGTATGATTGATTTAAAATTTCTTAATTTAACATAAAGCATATGAAGCAAGTAAAAAAAAGTTTTAAATTCTATATAATCTCAGCCTAGGCAGAAAACAATTGCTCGTGATTCGGTGCTGAGCTTACTTGCAGCCTTAACAGAGGGATAAGCGTGGTATTCACAAATAAACAGTAAGAGGTCAAATCAATGGAGTACTTACTGTCACAGGGATGTACTCTATTTCGACCAGCTTGTTGGACAAATTATAAATAATAGCATTAGGAAATGCCATAACAAAACGATTATAAGTGAAGCACTTGAGTGCTACTATTTGCAGATAATAAGCTTTTCACTGGTGAACATAATGCATTAAGTATCAATGAACTAATCCTATTCTATTCTATTATTAGTATTCTTTTATGTGTATATTTAAATGTTTACCAATTTTTAATACGTTGGAATATAATATGGACGGTTTTGCTTCGACACTAAATTTAAATATGTATTGTAAAGTTTTGAAAATTAAGCGTGACAAAATATTCATTGTGAGTTTGTGATTTGTAAAGTTATATTTCTATAAGCGTGTTTTATTGAAAAAGCTATTTTATAATTAAGAAGCAAAAATTCTCTATATATGTGCAGTAACTAACAAGCAGTAATAATTAAATTATACATAGTTTACCTGATAATTTTCTGGTAGTGGATCATGTTGAACAGTAAGCACTATTTGATCGCCTGGTCGCAAAAGTTCCATCACAGCCTCTTGATGAGTAGCTTTTGTTACATCAGTACCATTTACCTTTAGTATTCTATCACCCATTCTTAATTTACCAGATTTTGCGGCTATACCACCAGGCACAACCTAGTATTTGTACAAAAAAATATATAAATTTTCAGTATTAAAAATAATGTAAAAAAAACTTACATGAGATATAAAAATTCCAGGTTCTTTTGCACCAAATGGAGTACACGAATGATCCGTACCACCGATAATACTGAATCCCAGGGACCCTTCTTTTACAAGAATTACGTCCTAAAAATGAATATTAATTGTCAAAAATTCGAATATATAAAATTTTCAGTTTGTTTAAATTATATGAGTAAATTATCTTAAAAATGTAACGCTGTGGATATAAGAATGAAAAATGGAATTTTATAATAATAATGAAGGATGCACATAATTTGATAAAAAAATATATTTAACTTATATATTACTTACCTATTTCCATGCCAGAGAATAAGCACCCGAGGTTAAAATAATATAACATTCCATATAACCAATTCCTATCAAATACTTTTAGATATGGTTTGATAATGCACACACAGAAAAATTATATTTACTGAATCAAACCAATGACAATCAATTTCAAATACATAGGCATGCAATGAAATATAATTCATCATGAAAACAAAACATGTAAATATAAATGATAATATTTGAATTGTTTTCCTCAAAATAATAATGTTACAATTCATTTTTTAATTAAACATGCACAAGGAGCAAAAAACCATTTGACCACCATTTCCCAAATTATAGTTATTCTAAAGATAATTTCAATTGACTGCACTGGAATATATTTAACGAAATATTATATTAAATATTAAAATTTATACGTAAGAATATTATAAAATAATTTAGTGGAATTGTGATTATTATCCAAGCATGGAAATAAGTTAATACATTACGAATACTAAATACTTAAATTTTACCTAAAATATTAAAAAGTGCAAACTATTCCCGTATTAAAGAAAAAATAATTATAATCATAACATTTAAAAATTACGAAATTTCTTTTTTTATTATCGCTCGCGTAAATTGAAAAGGATAAACAATACTTTTTCGTTTTTTAGCAAGAATTTTTATAACTTTCTTTAAACCGTATGTGCAATATAATCCGTGCATCTAGCTACCAAGCACATACCTCAATAATTACTGGTGGTACCAATTGATTTTCAGTCACCCTAGTTACGACGGTCTCGGTGAGAGTGCTCTTTGTGATGGTCTCAGTAACTTTACCAAGTGTAGTAGGAGCCGGAGGAAAATTGACATCTCCAGGTAAATTATCAGGCTGCTTTATTGTCACTGTCACGATAGGGCCTTGGTGGGAATCTGGCGATGGTGAGGAAGTAGGAGGACGAAGGAAATGAGCAGGAATCATAGCCTGAAATTCTTCGTTGGTGATAGGCTTCGATACCTGTATGTCCTCCTGGGGTGAGGTTGACCTAGGTTCTGTAGAAGATGTGGGCGTTGAGCTTGCAGTTGTCGTGGGTGTAATTGTTGGTTGCGAAATGCTATGCCTGGGAGCAGGTTGTGGATGTGGTTGACTATTTGTTGGGCTTGGCGATATCGAAGAAATATTCGTAACATTTCCTGATTCTGTAACACCATTCATTTTCGGCAATTCGGTAGTTTCAATTTTCATAGGTGGAGGCGTTTTCGAAGTGGGACTTGGCGATAAAGTTCTATCAGTATCGATAGAACGTCGATATCCAGTGTAACTTGGCCTATTTGCTATGTAACTGTTAGCATTATACAATCCTGTATATGGTCTAGGTGCACCTATCACTCGTGGTGATTTTTCTGAAGGCGTTAAGACTGTGGCGGCATTTGCTTGCGAAAGTGGAATTTCACGTTCGACCACTAATCGAACAAATCTTTCCAAGCCTGTTAGTAAAGCAACTGCTTGTTCGTGCTTAGCTCCTCTCATTTCAACTCCATTAATCTATAAAATAATTTTATTATACGGAAAACAAAAAAATCAAAGTAATATGGAATAATATTCCAGTATATTATAATGCTAGACTTACAGATATTACTTTGTCTCCTACTAATAATTTACCATCTTTTTGTGCCACACCACCGTCAGTTATTCTTGAAATATATATTGCCTAAACATTATATTTGAAAAAAGATGTTAAGTATAATTAATGAAAGAAATAAGCATCGAGAATAATTTCATAAATTAAAATTCTTACATCACTATTGTCTTTAAATGGTGGGGAACCTTCCCCACCAGCAATACTAAATCCAAGTCCATTTTGGTCCCGTATTAATGTCGTATGAACAAGAACAGATACCATTGGTTCATTGCCCACCTTCGTTGAAGATATAGGTTCAGGAATTTTCTTAGACTTAATGAAATAGAAATTTTTAATTTTATGCTTTTATTTACATTATATATAACGTGCTTATTAAAAAATATATACCTTAATAACATCATGAGGTAAAGCATCACCATTTTCTAAATTATGCGATAAACCTGTAGATGAAACATGAGACGTCGCACTTGGGGCTCTACTAGTACTCAAACTAGAGCACACCGAGTCTTTTCTCGACGATACCTAACGTATAATAATGTTAATATCATTAAATGATTTGCATTTCATAAAATAGTACCTGTTCATATGGCGGCACTATCCTCGTAACTTCTCTTTGAACTACTAATACAAGAACACGTCCACAAGCTTTTAAAACTTCTACAGCATCATAATGACCTACATTTACAACTGAAACACCATTTACAGACAATACTTTATCCTCCACTTTTAAACCTGCTAAATCTGCAGGTCCACCTGTAGAAGAAAATAGAATATCACATTACGAAACTTCATAATCACATGTTTTATAATTGAAAGTTAGGTTTCTTTATTCAAATTTTTACCTTCCGTGACTCTGGAAATAAAAATGCCTTCATCATCACCCTTAAAAGGAGTTGAACCGATTCCACCAGCTATCGATAAACCAAGACCACCTGTTGTTCTTTCGATATGAATTTCATATTGTTCCTCTCGTACTTCTATCGTTGGCTCAGCATCAGAAGTCGCACCTACACGATACATTTAATTGGCGTCATTATACTTAATTATGTAAACAAATCATTTTACTAACTTTTAGTTCTTTTTCTTTTCGCTCTTACAAAACATTTATATTTTTTTGGCATTTTTAATAATATCATTTATTCACAATATATAGAATATCAGTTAAATTTTGAATTGTATTTTTTCATTTTGCAATTTTTCTCCACGCACGAACATTTGCTATGTCGAGTTTGATAGATAACTGAATAAATGATAAGATAGCTAATGAAAAAGGTATATCTTATCTTGAATTGTGTTTAATGTCAGTGATTAAGAAGCAAACATAGCAGAAGGTTCAGAAAGACTCGCCATTTAAGATAGTTTATGACGAAGAGATATGTTACCTATTGAAATATTTTACTTTATACATAATATTTGAATGTTATACTTCAATTTAAGTGATGAATTTAGAAGTGATATAAAGAAATGTAATAAGGAAAAAGTGATATACTACTTGCAAATGTTTTACCTTGACTTTGAGCGTCAAAATTTTCTGCGGATTCTGCAGGTGCTGACGTGGATGTGGTGATTTCGTCATTTTTCTTCATAAGTGCCTAATACATATTAAAAATTATATAAAACTTCTTTTAATTAATTACACAAATGTATGCTTATTAACTAGTCTTAAATATGATTTTTTTAGATAATAATTACCTGTGCAATAATGGAAGCTACTTTTTCTTTATCTACTGCTTTATCTACTGCGTGGATTCGTTTGTTTTTCAAATGATGTGGAGTATCTCTACGATGAAGCTTATTTGGTCTATTTGAATCACCACCACCATCATAATCAGTACTTTCTATTATAGAAAATTCTACATGTCTTTGTGTTTCTTCATATTCAGATTCTTCCTCCTCTTTGTCATTTCTATCCTTTGATTCAGGTACTGAACTTTCAGTTCCCATATCCTAAATAATTTTTACAATACGGAGTAACAAATAAATAAATAAATCAATAAATTATCATTAACATAAATACTTACAGCACTAGATTCTGTAATATATTGATTAGAAGCTACTTCTGGTTCATTGCTAGATTCGAAATCTGCATTATCAGCTACTATTCCAGGTACAGTTTCTTTTTGTTCATTTTCTACTGATTCAGGTTTTAATGATTCTTGCTCTGTGATGTCTGCTGTCAAATCATTGGACTTTGTTGATATATCAGTCTCAGTTTTATCCAAACCAAATGTTTGAGATACATCCTGAGAAATATTTATGTTAAAAAATATCACGTGTGTATTTTTGAAAAAATTAAATTAATAATTACTTGTTCCTCTGTAGATGCTGATCGGCTATCACTTTTCCCTTTACTAAATAATTTATGAGCTTTTGCTTTCAATTCTTTGGGATGAGGTGTATTTTGCCGTACAAACGGTGTCTGAAATAATTGTAGACATTATACTTACATAATTTTAAGAAAAGAAAATAAATGGTTAGGAAAGAAATAGGCTTTTGTTTCGTTTTTCGTTGTAATTTTAATATAATGAGTCATAAGAATAATATTGTTTCCAACACATAAAATATCTTGAGAATGCTCTAAATTTAGATGTAGCGAATCTCAAAAATGTAGAAGATTTCGTCATATGCAACTTGCTCACCTCCTTATCAGTTTCCGGAGGTTCATCCGTAAACTTTACAGAATGCGTTCGTGATGCTTCTTTTTCTTGCCAACCTTCATCATCACTACTACCAAGCTCGCGTATTTCACCATCTTGAGCAGCATTTCTCATACCACCAAGCATACCAAGTCTTCCTGAATCTAAATAACAGATTATGTCACGTATAAATTACATTATAAATTAAATACATCAAACTATAGTTTTGTGAGATAGGTGTACTAACCATCTGGATGGATTTCCAATTGTGGTAAAAGAAAACAGATTAATACTTCTTGCCCTGTCTCCTCATCAATATCCGTCTGAAAAGTAAGCATTGGCTGTGCTTGATTTTTACTTAACCATACTGCCTTTAAGTTCAAATTGATCAAGGAATATGGCAAGTATTGTAATCTGAAAAATGAATATTATTAAAAAATATCATTAACAGAACTTAAAGAAAAATTTGATATTTAAACTAAAATAATTGTATACCTATTTCCAGACACATCCAACACATGAAGAGCAGTACATTGTCCAACCTCGGCAGGAAGATATTGCAATTTATTATCTCTTAAAGACAGTACACCCAATTGTTTTAAATTTCCTATAGAAAAAAAGATATTCGATAAAATTTATTTTTAGTATCATTATACTATGTAATCCTAATGATATTTTTCTTACCGATTTCTGTAGGAAGCGACTGTAAACTATTTCTATCTACATTTAAATTATTTAGATTAAGAAGTTTTCCTATAGTTACAGGCAGTTCTAGGAGAAAATTTTCCGTAAGAATTAATTCTTGTAAATTCTCGCACCTACAACGAATAAATATTAATTTTTATTCCCTTTATAATATCAAAATTTTTATAGAAAGAAAAATTAATCTCACCTGCCTATATTTGGATTTAGAGTGGAAAGTCTATTTTGATCGACTTTAAGAATGGTAAGTTTTTTTAATTCCCCAAGGCCATCAGGCAATTTTTCAATAACATTCTGCGATAAATGTAAATCTGTTAAAGATTCTAAACCTCCTATTTCCTCTGGAAGATCTTCCAGGCGGTTTTCAGATACGTCCAGGCACGCTAACGTTTTCAGTTCTCCGATTTCCGATGGTAAGTGTTGCAACTGATTATGATCCAACCATAATTCTTGTAACGCTGGTAATTTTCCTATATGTGCTGGCTAAAATAGAAGTCCCAAATTTATAACAAATATTATATTAATAAACAATAAATCTTCTGTTTTGCTTATATTTTTTATAATGATTTGTTTAATATCTTGTCTTACTAAAATCTCAATGTCATTGTCACCAAGATCCAGCCGTTCTAATTTATAAAGTTGAGAAAGCGACTCCGGCAAAGATTTGAGCAAATTTTCCCTCAACTCCAATGATTGTAACGCCTCCAAGCTACGAACAATCGATGCACAAACTTGTTAGTACTAGACATAATGTAATTCAATTAAACGGTCCTAAGTTCGAATGTAATTAAAGCGAGTTCTTGTTGCTATTACCTTCCGAAATCAGGCGGTAAATTCGTAAGGGACATATCGTTAAGTCCTAAAACAGTTAAGTTCCTTAATTGCACAAATCCCGCTGGGAGCCTGCAATGATAAATTCGTTTTTTTTTTTTTTTTAATTCTAAATAAATGTTTTCAACAACTTTTAAAACGAAATGTAAGTACTTTACACGAGAAGAGATAAATGTGAGAATTTATTGACCTTGGAATTGGATTACTGCTGAAATCCGCCACCTGAAGTGCCCGTAAATTCTTGATGTTCTCAGGAATGTCTGGTATATCTGAAATGAGAAAGAATAATAAATAAAACTTATGTTGCATTTTTAATTTGGAGAAAAATTATTAAAAATCTGTATATGTCTAAAGATTTATAGAAATATTTTTTCTTGTTATAGAGAGATCAAACTTTAAACATGAAAAAGAAAAAAAAATTAATTAAGAAATTATTTAAGAAAAATAAATTGCATGAAACGAAAAAATCAAGAAGATTATTTTAAAAAATTTCAAAAACGTAACCACACATATTGAAGAAGGCATTCACTCGATGTATATTGCAACGCACTGTATAATTATATCGTTTAATGATAATTGGTTAATTAATTTGCAGGAAATCGATTACTAGCCAATAACAAATTCATTCGTGAAATGTAAACGCAATTCGCTATACTAAACACAGCTATTGCATAAGAATGCAGGATGCTGCGTCGTTGATGAAATAATACCGTATACGCATTCTTTCTGTTGTTTTTCCCTGCAAGGCCGAAGAATTTCATGAATTAAAGTGAACGGCGAATCGAGCAATTAAACACAAAAACTCTGTATTATAATGTACAGAATTCGTATCAAATACAGAATAATCTGTTAAAATTTTAATATGTATTACTTGTGTCTCAGTTGTTCATACAAAAATAAAATATAAAAAATGGTAACATCAAGGTCATTACGTATGTACACTCGATTAGCTAGACTATACCATAACGAAGTATAACAAGAATTTCATAAAAATAAGTTTTTCAAACAATTCTTTCTACAACGTTATTTTACTTCATTTCATACAACTGTTAATACAATAAGATCAAATTATAACGAATACGTTTTCGAAACGTAGTATGAATCATACCACGATTATGCATTCTCAAGTCAAGAGATGAAACAGAGGAAAAGGAGGAGAGGAATGGAGAACCGTGCATCGCATAGCAAACGAGCCGATAGACTTTACGAGCAAATCGAACCTTGAAAGACCGCTAGTTACTTTTAACATAGTGGTTTGCAACTTCAGAATCATTCGTGCCTGTTTTAGACTTATTAGCGATAAGTATGTAATTTCTGAACTGTTCTTCTATAGAATAATGTTACCACTGTTCTATGTTATAATTTCTTAACTTTGATAATAACACAACATGGATTTCAGAACGGTAAACTTTTACACTCGATAATATCGGAGAATAGTAACTCACGTTGCATGTAGAAGTGGACATTATATTTATTTCAAGATCTATATTATTTTATCTATTGTAATCTACATATACTATCTACTATGCTGTTATACTATTAGAATATCTATATATCTATTATATATTACAATATATCTACTATTTCACTACTACAAAAAACAAAACATTAAAATTCATTAAATATTAATTTAGTCTGTCTAATATAAGCCTCATACTTCCATTTGTAAGGGCTGATCTAACAGCTACATTCATGAAAGCATAAACTTAGGACTTATTCCTTAATCATCGAATCACGTTAGAAATGATTCGAATTCTTCGACATTTTAAATCAAATCCGAAGTATTCCGAAGCACATCGTTACACACACGTAAGTGCATACGTGTACCACAAATGCATGCATGCACAATGCGCGCGCGAGTTAAACGTAACGACAGCAACGTGGAACAATTACAAACTAACCGTGATTCCGCCAGACGGAAGAGATAGGCCCCTTCGTTCATCGGATCTCTTTGTTCCCGAAAGGATGTTAATGATCGGTGAACAAAGGTATACGTCTGAGGACTTTTATAGCGAGGAATGGATGCACAAAAGAGAGAGCCTCGTAATATGCTTGACTGAAGTTTGAATGGTATCGGAATATGTGGCGACCCGTTATCGATCGATAACTTTCTGTCTGGTTACACACGCTGTACGAGCGAGGAAACGATACGCCATCTTATGGGTTTTGTGGTTAAAATATCTCTGATCTCGAGCGATACGATTACAGCTCTATATACACACCAGTATTAACGCGCATGCATACGTCCGCGCGCGAATATTTTTAATGCGTCGTGCACTAGTCCCGCGAACTATTTCGAACATTTCCGCGGCCGACCAATGACGACGACCAATCATGCGCAATATCTCGCGTCCAACGACGGCAAATTTTTTCTTATTTTTTTTTAATGCGTTCACATGCACGTGATACAGAATGATTGATTCAGAATGTATAGAGGTCAGGTTATAAAAGATACTCTCGATGAGAAAATATGTTATACGCTCTAGGTAGGCTATAGGTTGTAGCGGACAGTGTTTTTTGAAACGAATCGACGTTCTTGCAAATACGTCGGAATAATCTCATTCGAACAGAGCATACCATCCATTACAGGCATAAGTTGCAACCATCAATGAAACAGAGACGAGTACTTTTTGTCGGTAGTTACATACATGCTCGATAATTTCCATAGTGCTCTTTCTTAAACAAGTGCATAATAGTAATATAGTGTAAGGATTAACCACGGAAACCGACGATGGCACTTCCCCTTGTCGAAACAATAAAAAAAATGTTTGCAAAAAAATTACGTACGTTAATTGTAAAATCGTTTCCTACCACGCCCTATCGCGATCATTTCCAGTCACGACCGATGGTTAGTTACACTCTTTTTTTCTCCATAGGATCGCTCGATTTTTCAATAATTGCGAAATCGCGTTCGATTCGCAACCACGCCTATGAACGACCACGGCAACTTGTAATTAAGCAACCGGTAAATAACACAAAATAGCCTCTCTCTTCTCTGAACGCGTCGGCTACTGTAAACATTATAAATAGCGCGAAATATCCACCCTCGGCCTTTGCAATTTACCTTGGAAGAAGAGGAGGCAACGGAGGCCGTGTAAAACGCACGCAGGGTGGGGACGACTAGCCGCCACCTAACATGTGAACACGCACTAAGTTCAACTAAATAGAATTCATTATAACCGGAGAACAGAAATCTGTCTTTCTATATGACCAGTATATTACTTTTTTTTCCTCTTCATTGTGCGTATACCGTAATTTCTGACATAAAAGACGTAATACAAAGCAAAAAAGATAAAAGGAATAAAAAAAAAAGCTAGAAAAAGATAAAAATAAAACTCTGCCCTGTGAGTTAATTATAACCAATATCAAACACTAGTCTTTTTCCAACCCACGAATTTCATTCTATAACTGTTCCCCCTATTTTTAGATCCACCTTCCGGCTTGCATCGCTTCGTTATCAGGAGCTAGCCTCGCGTATAGCCAGGACTACGTCCGATACAACGCTGTTTATGCTCATCAAGGGATTACGCGTTCGGTCTCTCTCGGGGATGAAAAAAAAAAAAAAAAAAAATGCAATCGGGTAAACAGCCTTTACAGCCGAAGCTTTCGTGACGCGTAATTTTATACCGTGTATATCTCGCGAGGAGATATTCACTTCTGTAGCGTGGATACGTAACAGGGAATAGGAGTAATACCGCGGCGAGGATAAAAGATTACACAGTGCACGTAGACTTTTCCCTCCCTTACGTAATATCCGTGGCACACGTGAAGGAATTGATCGAACGATCAATTGCGAGGAAAGGGATCTCCTCGACTCGTTCAATCAATGATCTCCTTGGTGTGTCCATCGATTCCAACATTTATTGATATTAAAACTCGCGCAATGTTTACACCGTTTTTTATCCCTTTTTTTTTTCCTCGTCTCGGATAAATTTCCACGATGCATGCTCATCGGATGATAATCGCGAACAACCGGTCTTTATAAATCGTCTCGAATGGAAAACAAAAAAAAGGGAGAGCAGTAAAAAGAAAAGAATAAAGGATGAGGCAAGGGTAACGAGGGTGACAGGTTGCTCAGCGTCGTGCCCGCCTGCGCGGTCTACAGTTCTTATGTAATAACGTGCAACACGTGAACGCGCAATGAACTCGTTGAAAAGTTCGCGAGCTAGATTTTTCCCTACCCTCAGAGGTGATTCATCCCCCATTCTTTTCTGTTTTTCCGAAGGTTAAAGACATTTTCCCGGGCAGAAAACTGGCAAAGGGTTATTATCATTTAATAAATTCAAGAATCTGGAACAAATGCCGTACAAGAAATGATTTTACGTTTGCTGTTAACTCATAAAGAACACTAAAAAAATGATGGAAATATGATGTTACATTCCAGTCACGGTCAATCGATCATCTAACTCGATAACATACATTTGATGACACAATTTTATTTCTCAGGAACACCTACGAATCAAGAAATAGAAATAGAACAAAATAGAAATTGAGAAAGTATACTTGAAATTCTGCGAAAATATTATCCTTCCGTTCCAAGTCACGGGTTATATCGAGCTACTGCAATTACCGATCACGTATTGCGGAAAACATTATTTTCTCTCCTGTCCGTACGTGTTTCCTCGTCCTGACCGTTTAGATTTCGTTCCATCGTAAAAGTAATCGCCCATCCCGTTGGGAGAAAACTCGCACATGACGAGATGGGGGAGAAGAAAAAGAATCATCTGCTGGCTGGTTGCATTCCAATCAATAGTATCTTCTCCGTGCGTTGCACCTACACGCGAGTGCAACGCCTTTCATTAATAGGGTGGATTTCCTGAACCCGAACCTGTTGCTATAAACTTATATTTCTTGCACGCAACGAGTTTTCACTGTCAACCAGTCTCGACTATTCCAGATCCACTATCTGAATCTGGAAATTGTTTTATTACGTTCTAGTCCGAGCAGAGAGATTAACGAGAGGAAAACACACATTTCCACACCGTATTTTCCCAATGATGTATTTGTGAACATTTCTCTTGTAATATATGATTACCCCATTTAATTATTAGAGAAAATAAGAATAATAGAGTTCTCAATATTCTTTTCATGAATTTTTAACGGGTTTGTTACAATGTTTCAAGATATCTTTTATACATTTTAATCGCTTATTGTTGTTCGTAATATTTTTAAGAATATTTTAGAGAGTCTTTAAATTTCTTCTTTTTTCCATATTTCAGGTTCTTTATTAATAATAATTCAGAAGTTTGATATTCAATTCGTCCGGTAAGAAGCGCCGTTCTGAAAGATCGCAGTGACAAACTACTATTGCCAAGAAAACAAATAAAAATGTGATTTAAATTAGAATCAACAGCGTAGAAAAACGCGACGTAAGTTTGCAACGGGATCGAAGCGACGCTGCACGCAACTTTGATCACCGATAATTAAGAACAATTGTTATGGATAAGTCGTCAACGATATTCTACACGAACTTTATTGTTCGCTGTTAACACATACATAACGTGTTTGCATGAGCGGAGAATTAAAAGTTGCGAAGCTCTGAAGAAGCAGAATAGCAGAAAAATATGTTACATAAATTCTTGAGATTTTTTTAACTCTTTCACTGTTATTGAAAATTGGAAATAAAAATACTTTCGCGTCAAAGATTTTTGTTAGCAGACTTCAATTATATAAATAAAAATAATTCTACATTTCTTTCTAGTCTCACGCATTTAACTCATACATTTTAAATTAACGTATAACTAACCGCATGGGGTAGAAGGGTTGAAAGGATTGATAAGATAAGAAAAGGTGGACAAAAGAATATTGGAAAATTGAGTATTAGAAGTACAGTAGAAATCGGACCATGAGACAACCTGTACGCATGAAAGTGCGCGCGTTCACACGCGCGTGTGCGTGGGCGGTTTAATCAAGGGGCAAGTTTCCTGAACCCGAACCTGTTGCGGTCGCGGTTTATCTTTTCCATGATCACGCAACGAGTTTTCACGAGATCGTGTCGCGGTCTAAGGCCCGTGTGTGTTCCGCGTTTCTTTTTTTTTTTTTT
>NW_025109954.1:0-209392 GCF_011392965.1 Frieseomelitta varia | reverse complement strand
TTTTTTTCTTTCTTTCTTTTTGCATGGGTACAGGTTTTCATGCAGCAGCGATAGAAGAGAGAATCCGTTGATTAAAAACGGAAGAGGAGGGGAAACGTTGCTCTTCTAGCATCGTGCCTCGTAACGATGCTCCGCTCGCTGAATTTTGCACAAACCGGAAAACCGAGATGAATAATAAAGGGGAATGTTGCATTCAGGCGAAATATAAACTGTATAAATTTCCCCTGGGCTGGAGAACGATTTTCATTAAAACGGAACGCGTGCTTAATGAAAGTTATTAATCGGAGGAAACTTTACGAAATATACATGATATTCACGACTGAGACGAGTGAAAGGATCTAATTAACATAACATTTTTTCTAACTGTAAGTCTTCCCGTGCGTAAAATTACCAAGCTAATGGCGATCTTCTTTTCGAGTACTAGAATTAAAATGGAAATTAGGTATTCGAGAGAAAGAGAATACCCTGGTTTGTCTCGCAAAATGTTACCACGCTTATACGTTGGATTATTACCGTGTGTAACCGAATCGCATTTTCTGAATTGAAAATTCTGAATTCGAATTACAACGGCGGCGTGTAACATTAACCGGAACACATCTAATCCCGCGTAATTTAATTGCTACTTTCCCTTGTTTTTTTCGTGACGGTCAATGAACCGTCTCACTCGAGCGTATCGCATTAATTGAAACAAGTGAAAACTGTGCGTGAGGCTTGCACGAGGCCCACTTAACATTGAATAAAACACCAACCGGTGAATATAATGATGCAATCGTTAATCAATGACACCGCTTTCACGAAACGTGTAATTCTCAATCTGGATACACTACGCACGCAACGTTGCGAAATTAATAATTCCAGGCTGCTGAAATTATCAAATCCTTCCCGATCTTCTTGTTCAGCTTTTATTAAATGTCACACCGTGGCAGGAAATTTCCCCTTCTACGTTCACAATTTTGAAATAAATCCGAAGACGAATGGCGTAGCACATGAACAATGATTTCATTTTATTCGACACGTGTAACGCGAGATTCAGGCCGAAACTCAGAGTTTAAATAAAATGGTTTGTTTCTGGAAACTCACGCAGAGGAGAACAGGCCACGGATTTCAAGCAGCGAGCGAACGATTCAACTCTGACCTAATAACTATATGAGATAAATACACGAATTATGCAAACCGTGATGTTACCGTCTTACTTTTCCGTATCGAGTTTCAGATAATTTCACGATGAATCGAGCCACCTTGTAATTTTAGTGATTTAGCGAAAATTTATGTTAATTTCTTGAAACATGAAACCATCAAAATAAGTTGAAGAAAGTATGAACAGACACAAATATTGAAGATTCTTTAAGAGAGATTTTTACGATTTTAAATTTGTCAAAATTCTTTCCTTACAATTGGCACCTTTTATTAATATAAGAAAAAAGAAATAATAATAAATATAGAAAAATTATTTTAGTATTACTTCGGTATTTTACATAATATAAATAGAAATAAAAATACATTCTTTTGACTAAAGAATAGCAACGAAAGGCAAAGGAAACGAACAACGCATCCTCTAAATATTCAACACCGATAATGGATTGAACCTCGATGCATATGTATGCTATTCTTTCAGCAATAACGGGAGGTTGCTTCTGGCCATCGATTAATTGACAAAACATCGATAAAAATCGAAATTTGTGATGTCAATGGAACCAGGAGGAGACCGGTTCTATGGATTTTTATTTTTTTTTTTTTCCTTCATTCATTTCAGAAATTTTCCCCGCGTGCACGTAAACGAAAATTGCACGTATACATGGATGTTTTAATTAAACTGCATGGTTTCATGAACACCTAAATTTAGAGTGGTATACTGGGAACACCCTCGAGGCGGGACGTGTCTCCAGTTGTCAGTTTCCACTCGATTGTTCCTCAAACTCATCCTCGCGGGCAACTTGTTAACCATTAATGAGGTCGACCGCGAAGTGCGCGCCAAGTGCGAGCGAGAAAGTTGCTCGTACAATTTATAACAAGTTTCGCAAATGTTCTAGAACCGGCGCGGGAAGTTGGCTTGTTCCCCTAATCGCCCTGGCCGTCTCGTAACACGGTAACGTTAATTAACTTATCGGATTATATATAGTCTCGTCGTCTGAGATTTTTAATTGGGGAGAGCCGAGGAAACGAAATAAACGTTGGGATTATTCTTTGCAAATTTCGATGATAAATTTGATATCGGGCAATTGATCGAAGAAAATCTACGGCACAATAGAGAACGAATTTAATTAAGTTTCATTCTGCATTTTAAAAATTAGTGCTTGAACATAGGATTCACTTTATATTCGTGTGCTATTAGTCACAGAATTACTTCTATATACTGTAGACAATTAATCAATTATTTCTTCGTTCCGTGTACAGCTCGAATGACACTAAAATTATATTTATTTGTTATATCACTCACACTTCGTATTATTATTTATTTCTTAATTAATTCTATGGGTACAGCCCGTGTGCCACGTGGAGCACAATCACCACTACCTGTACGCGTTGAACAATCTCAATTTCACAGCCTCGTTAGGTGTCCACGGAGCCTCGTGAGGTGCGACCACACACTATTTTCTCGTTTATTTTCGCCTTTCCATGTCCGTGCATATATATACATGCCTATTTCGATAGATCCTTAGAGTTTAACAAAGCCGTTCGATCGAAGGTACGAACACTCTAGGGTGCCTCGAAAAGTGGGACACTTTTGTCCTCTCTCCTCTTTCTCTCTTCTTCTCTGTCGGCCTCTCAAAAGCGACGCAGAAATATCAATCACTGGCCCAGATATTGCGAATCGTTTTATTCAATGCACAGAAATGCAACGCGCGTGTGCGTGTACGTACGCGTGCAAATATCGTTAACCATTCACTATACGATACTTTGTATCATGCTCGAAACAAAACACACGAACCGGGGAGGACCAGATCTCCCGGAAAGAAAACGAGAGAGGGAGGAAACTCTCTCGATTTATGCTCTCTTCCATCGGGAAAGCTTTCACGGTAAATGGGCGAGGATTTTTCGAAAGCATAGACTCGTTGAGTGTTCTGTTCGTTTTCATTTGTATCGCGATCGATTTCGCTTGGATTAAAAAAAAAAAAAAACATACGCGCGTAATCCTTTGCTGCTACGTTCGATGGGAAAATATTACACATAGAAACGATTTCAAGTAAGAAATTTTATTTAGACAATATAAGCTCGTGCAAATTTTATTAAAATTCTTTACGATGCAGCGAAACGATATTAATGTACAATTTCAAAAAATTGGAACATTTTTCTGTAGATACTGTTACACATTCAGCATCTCAGATAAATAAATATATCAAAAAATTGAAAATTAAAAATCTCTCTCGGAAAGATACAACATAAAATTTAATCGATCTGTTCAACTTAGACGACGGGTAAAGAATCTGTAATAAATATAATTATTTTGAACATTTCTATGAAACCTACGACAAACCTACTGCGTTTTATTTCACAAACAATTAAATGCAACAATTAAATAACCACCAAAAGTATCTCAACAACTTTGTTTAAGATTATACATATATAGAACGCTGCATGATAGACTATTAACTACAGTACCACTCTAGTTACGAAAGAACGACAAAAGAAATGAAAAGTTTCAGCCAGCATCGATCTAGCCTGCAACAAACTGTTATTATTCTCCACGTTCTCGTCAAGAGATACTCGCTCGAGAGAGATCGACGCAGCACAGTGAAAGAATCAAGATTGCAAGTTCGAGAAATGCTCGAAAGAAGACTGGTCACGCTTTGTACACCGCGAGAATGAAGACAGAATGAAGCGGTATGTCGTCACCGAGAATCCCGGCACGTTTCTATAACTGAAAACGTCCGGGAAGCCAGCGGTGTGTACGCGTTTCGCGTAACCTGATTGTGGCGCCTTATTGAGTTTCTATCAGCGACTTGGTATGCACACCGATGTCCTCGAGTTGATACGTTGACCGTCGCGAGACAACCCGATGCAAACTCATTTTCCAGAGTGAACGAATCGTTTGATACTCTTTCTTTTTTTTCTTTTTCCTTTCTTTCTTTTACCACGTATAACGGTATCTTGATACCGCATGCGGGAAACGAAGAAAGTAGAAACGTAGAACGTCAGCGTGAGTTGTCGCCCGAGTGCTTTGGTCGATGTATTCTCCAAAATTATAAACAATATTTAAAAATTTTGAAATTTTCGAACTCGGAGAAATTTACAATTTTTGCTTGATTCTCCAGCTTTTCAAATCTTTAAATTCGTTAGCGTACGTATTTTTCGGAGGATGAAGAGAACTTGAAAAAAAAGAAAAAAAAAATAGATAATCTTTTGCTTAATTTTTTCCCATTTAATTAAAAAAAATTTTTCTTTTTAATTTACTTAATCTTTTATTCTATTTTTAAGACTCAATTTTACTCCGGTAAAAATTAATTAATTAGTCTTCTCGTTTATAATTTTATAATATACATTTTGTCATAAAATAAGATCCCTTTGCTAGTAAAGGGATTTCTCGTGGGAATATAATTTGTGTAGTACGGACAAAATTAATGGAAAAATATAATGTTTTTATATAAGAGAATTCTCTTTACGTAAAGGGCGAAGATTGCACTTTAATCACGAAAGCACACACGTGAAGCGTACATATGTATGCGCTTTTTTCTCGCGAGCAAATTTCGTGATGAATGTTTTATGTTATGAAAAAAACTCTTTGCAGTGTAATGTTCTTTCCAAGCGTATGAAGTCATACTATGTATAATTACTGTCTGGCGTTTATCATTGCGCTATGTAGGAGAGCGCAAAGACAGGTATATAATCTTTGATATCGTCTATCTTGAATTTTTATTTTATGTGTAATGCAATTTTGAAATACGCAGTTTTACCAAACTGTTTCTATTGTATTTTGAATACATGAATACATGAATAACTGTACATAAAATAAATATTGTTTTTATTTTTATATTTCCTTTCTTTTTGTTCGTGTATTATCTTTTGAAAATTGGAATGATAGTTTAAACGATTACATTCACTTTTTCATTCTGCGCGAAAGTATTGATCGCACGAATTAAGAAATGATTAGCAAATGCTCCGTTCTAACTCGATTCTAATGGAATTACGTTATATAACTGGAATTTTTGGGTATTTGGGTCTTAACTTCGATCAGGAGAGATCAATACCTAATAGAAGTCTCGACTCCGTTCTAACAGTGTTTAAAACGTTTGGTATTCAAAGTGGAATCGGGAGGTTCTTATAAAAATACTTCGTGTTATTATATTATCGTTACGTCCTACGTTATATTATAACAATATTTTGCACTATGTGCATAAATTCTTGAATATCTGTCGAATTTCGTAGTATAAATGATTTTTATTTAGTACTTGATAAAATGAAAACATCCTGTAAGAATATTGCATTTTCAAGGATTTTTTAAGTTCAAAAGAAAATACGTAAAAAACACTTCTCATTATAAAACATTATAAGTCTTTTTTTTTTATTTGAGATTCAAACATAAAAAAAGAACATGAAATAAAATTTTGCGGGTATATTACATCAATCGAAATGTGCATACCTCGCAAGGAAAATTATTGAAAGTAGAATCTAGTACTTGAATCGAGATCGATGACAGCCCGGCGCGAAATGTAAACGTTCCGACATTCCTCGTTCGACATGACTCATTTGGTTGACTAACGTTTTCCACGTTTCTCTCTTTCCGCGTATTTTTTTTGTCGCTTCTGTCACCAACGTTGATAAAATAACGCGCTACGGTTGTACGTGCATAGCTTCTACAAGCAGTCGAACGTAATCTTCGCGTAACCGGCCTGTATAGTAATTATATCGCGAGTAATGTCTGTAATAATTTCTGACAGATTAAATGCTGGTAATGGCAGAAGATGCGATCGTCTGCTCGCATCCGTAAGTCACAGGAGACTTGCAACTTCAGTAAAACAGATCTGCAACGATATTTCTGAAACGTGGTGTAATTCATTTTTCCATGCACGTGACACGCGCAATTAATAAATATCAGCTTCGTTTTATAATTACAACTATTTATAGCTATCTCGAACGCAGCGAGTATGACTTGTGAATAGCAATGCACATCAGAGATGTTTCATAATTTAATTGCGAGTTAACACACGCGTACACGCACAGCAGCAAAAGGGAGAATCAAAAGCAAATAAATGGTACTTTAAATGAATCGCAAATAAATGGTACTTTAAACGAATCGCAAATAATTTGTATTTTATATATTTTAAAGCTGGAAAGAGCGCTTAGATTTTGATATATAATTTTTTATTGGACGTTTTATTTGATTTTCAACCGGAAAACAATTATTTCAGTACAAAGCACTTGTTGGAACCGGATTTTAAATTCTTCGGATAATCTTTTTAATTGACACTGTAAACGTAAGATACTGATTTCACAGGCAACTTGAGAATATACTGGTGATGCTCATTACGTGAAAAGAAACTGAATCCTTTATCCTAACAGAAACGAGAGTGTAGTTTCACAAATATAATAAAGACCAAAGTGAAGCCGGTCTTGTTAACAGAACTTCGCTGGCGAAACTAACAGACCAATAAACCAAGCCAATTAAATTGAAACTACTTTGTAGCCGGTCAAATATAAAAAGCATCTTTCGCTCCATTTCGTTTTTTTTTTTTTTTTATTTGTTTTCTTTTTTTGATGACTATTGGTTAAATTGGGTTACCGAAGAGAAACGAAGAAAATCAACTAGAACTTTATCGGGGAAATCTATAACTGGATTTCATAAAGTGTGGCGTCCTCCTCGAGATAACTGATAAATCGCATAGAACTTCGTCTTTATCATTATATTGGGAGGTGGATACTATCTCTGCAGAGATAGTACCACGCGACCTTTTTCTATCGATCATACGAGGTTGATTTCGATGCAAGCCCAGAATAGGAATTAATGCGGTGGCTAATGTAGAAGGAAGAACGCGTCCAGAGAGACGGAAATTTATAATATCGATTATCATAGGAATGCAATTTATTACACAAATTGAATTCGATGTATGTATGACGAGAGAAACATCGGAGAAACGGACGAGATTTATACTGCACATTGTTGTAGATTGCTGTCGTCGAATCGACGTGAGAACTCAACTATGAACGAGAATGCAAGTCGGAAAATGGAAAATAAATATTTCCTAGAAAGTCGCCACTCCGAGTAAATATAAATATAAGCTTATGATAACTTATTTGTGTAAATACATGACAAGTTTCGTGTAATAAGCTTTTACGCGAGGTAAATTTCGAAGTAACCGACGCACATTATAGATGATGTATACGAGCATTTAAAAGTTTGAGGTCACGTTGATCACGCAATTAAAGTAAATTAATTGAAAGAGTGATCAAGTGTATTTTATTTTTCAATTCAAAACTAGAATGAGATAAACGTCCCAGTTCTTACCTATTTTTGTATAGAAAATTCTTTTATACGATACTTTCAAATATACGTATAAAAACAGTAACAAAAACGGTACGAAGAGAATGAACGGGCAAGGAACTTTAAAACGACGCGTTCGTACGTAATTAAAGTTACGAACTACGCGGTATTAATTAACAGAGTGAGGTAATTATTGCAAAATTCTCGACACGATTAAATAAGTAGGAGTTCAGTGAGTGGAGCGACGATGTTATTCCTGTTCCTATCCAATTTGGGTCTTGATAACGAACCAGACCTTTCGAAATTGTGCGAATAACTTTAACCTTCCTGTGAATAGCTTTCCACGTGTCAACATCGTTGTTTAAGTAAAAATATTAAAATGGTACATGTTCTAAATACACTTTTCGTCTCTTGATACAAATCGTGAACAAACAGTATACATGCTGTACAAGCAGAAATTATGTGACAACAACTAATTATCGTTGTGGTGGGTAAATTACTTGAAGAAAAACTAATTTACTTTTGTGTGATAACAGGTCACACGATATAGATCTCTATGTATAAAGTGTTCGCATTATTAGTTCCCAGCGTTTCTTTTACAACTGATGAAGGACCTGTGAGAAAAGTATAGAAGATTGAAGTTTTTTTATTTTTTACGTTTTTTAATTTCTTATGATTTTTGGTGTGGAATCCTTTGCACCAAAAAGTTGAGATGAATTCAAAAACTATTGAATACGAATAGATCTGTGGCTTAATCCGAACGTTTAGAAAGTCAAAAGAGAGAAAAAAAATACACGTAAATGGTAAGTTATTCGAGCGACATTTTTCATTAATTTGTCATAGCGTGTCTACACGAGAGAACGTAAGGTTACTCAACATAGAGACCGTGACACTTGCTCAGGCACAGAAGACGTGTCGCTTAGCAGACACTTAGTGGCTGTGTGCGCGTATGTACGTGTGGATTAACGTCGTGTTTCACGTGTACCGCCTGTAAAATTATTTACTGCAAGAGCCCGTAACGCTGTCACAATCTTAAGAAGATATCGTCGCGTTCGTATGTGACGCGAAATCGCATACCGATTATCCGCACGTCCTACAGTTACAGCCTATCTAGCGATCACCCTCACGGTGGAGACTCTTCACATGTACTTGGAATTTCAAACGATCGGATTTATTGCAAATTTCACATGGAAATCGTATGCATCTACGGGGCGTCGCCAAGTGGACACTATTAAATGATTCATCGTTGAAATTGCGTGAATGAATTTCACGATCGTTCCATCCTTGATTTTTTATTACGTCTCGGATCGAAATAGACTTCGTGGAAGCTGGAAGCGTGATAAAAAAAATTATGGCAAGAATAGACAGACGCGCGACTTTTAGAACCTTCTCAAAGTAAAAGAGACGACCGGAGAGAATACTTTTATATACCCGTTCACTGACCTTTCGCAAGGTGGCGATAAGTTTCAATAAAAATCACACCCCCGCTATTAATACCAATTGAAAGGGAATAAAAGTCCCATTTCGCACGCTACGAGGAGCTTTTCATCCCTTTTCATCACCGATTCCGGGAAACATTACGCGACAGCGATGGAAAATCTGTTTCTTCTTCCGAAGGGAATCTTCATTCTTTGATCTCTTCTTACAATGTAGTGAAAAATTCTTTCGTGAATACTAACTGAAAATTATATATTTCTCTTTCGTAAAATGCAGTATTTCATAGTATATTATGACGTGATATAATCTTTAGTATTAATCAAATGAAATAATCCATGTATTCAGCATAAAATAATTCGTAACGTATTATCCATTGTAACAGTATAATTCTAGAATTTCTGCAATTGACAGAAAATGAAATTAAATTAACTTGGTCGATTATAAGATTAAATATCTAGATGTTTCATATGGAATTTCTATCCTTGGAAATTTTCACCAGCAATATTCATACTTCACTTTTAAACTATTTCACACTAGAATTGTTTTAGAAATTCTCGCGAGAAAAGAACATAATACTAAGAAAAAGATGTTCTCGAGCAGAAAGGAAAAATCAATTACTGCAAATTCCATTTTCCCGTCGCGGTAAATTCACTGCCAGAATCGAATGCAACGCAACGATTGTCGTCGAAAATGAAGGTCATTCGTCTCGACGATAAAATATCTCTAACTTTTTTTCAAACGAACTAGACCAAGTCGAGATCACCGATTATACCGAAAAATTAAGATTGTTACGAATAAAAAAAAAAGGGAAGGAGGAAAAATGAAGAAACGTGTTATTTGCACGATTGTTTTGATGACTCGCTGGATACAGTATCGACTTTTAAGCTCGTTAATGCCTTCCGAGGAATTTTTCTACGTACAAAACGCGACAAATATTTCTACATAATCGTGAATGCACCTCTTTATTACACGCTTCGATGATAATAGACGACTGAGAAATAGTTTCATACCAACGAGCCAGGATAAAAGACACTCTATTAACATTACTGGAATGTTTATCGTTAGACAATGACGTTCATCGTCGGTGCGATGTTTCTCAAGTTTTTCTGCCGCCATATGGCGATGCATACAATGTGCTCCGAAATGTAACGCGAAATATATTGAACCTTTTTTTTTATTCTTCGCTTTTCTTTCCCGATATTCTGAAAAAAAAAAAAAAAAAAAAAATGGTAGAGTTGTAATGGCTCACGAATTATTACGTGTCTAAAGACACACTATTTTCAGACTTTAAGAGCAACATTTTTCTTTTTTAACCAAAGTGTATATTTCCACCACGTGATCATATGTAACGTCATATGTAAAATAAATTCAACGATGTACAATAATACGACTTTGAAACTTCATTTCTTAAATACTCTGCATATTTTTCTAATAAGATATTAAATAAGTGAAAATGTTCTATCTTGAGAAACAAACTGATGAACTATGTATCCAGTCACACTCGGATGTAATAATTTCTTCACTCCGTTTCGAAGGACTCTGATTTTCCTTTTTAATAAGTTTCAGCAATCGTACAAATTGTCATATTCAAATTAATTAGAAAATAACTAGAAAATAATTCAAATTAATTAATTAGAAATTGACGCGGGCAAATTAATTTGAATTTGACAATTTCAAATTAATTTGCCCGCGTCAATTTCTAATTAATTAATAGGCGATTCTCAATTCCATTTAAAAAAGTTACATTTCGCATGATGTTACTACGTTCTAAAAAGGTTGTGAAAATTCAATCGTTCAATTCACTCTTTCATTTTTTAAATCCCGCTCACATAGAATTAAACCCTGTAATCTCGTCTTGCCTGAAAGAACGCGATCTCGCCCCGAGATTGTCGTGTCGAAGGTTAACCGCCAGGAGTTGCAGCGGTAGAAGGGTCACATATTATTATAAATTTCGACAGCGATCGCATCGTACAAATTGCTCGTGACAAGCTGTCGCGATGCACGAACCAACGTATCTCAATTCCTCCTGGAGCAACGCTGACCGATACTTCCCTTCATTGATATACTAGTACTAGTGCCAGCTACGTATGTAGCTCGAAATGGATCAAAAGATCGATGAAAATCACGGGAAATGAAAGTCACGATTCGTTGGTGGCCACGCGACTAACCGTGCGTACTTTATTAGAAATAATAAGGTCGTTTAATAAAGGTCAGCGGCTAATTAGCAGAGGCCAGCATCAAGACGTTACTTCATGAAAGGAGCCTCTGCTTCTTCGTTAAAAAAAAAAAAAAGAAACAGAAAAAAATGTCAACTGATAAGCACGACCTTTCATGGAAAATATATGGATACATTTTCGAGCTGTATTTAGACGTTTCGTAATTTATAGCTTTTACGATAAAAAATTAAGGATGGTATTTATAAACTGTTTTGTTCTTTGAGTTTTGAAACGTGGATAATAGCATGTTTTAAAGTATGCTTTATTCCAATGCTTCCTGAGTTACTAAAAAGCTGAATTAGCTTGTTGCAAAATATTATATACGTGAAACTAATCTTTTGCTGATTATGCTATTGATAGTTAAAATCAACTTTACTATTTGGAATAGAATATTGACCCCTTGAATTCTGGAGATGACAATAAACTTGCTATATAACTCGTGTGTCAGGTTTGAAATTGTTTTAAAGATTATCACACTTTAAAAAATTATAAAAAATAAATTTATATAATAATAAATAAAAAAAAACATTGAATTCTACCGTTGCATTAATTTATCTCAAAGTAAATACAAGTTGAAAATAAATCGAGTCCAGAGGATTAATACAGATAATTTTTGTTAAGTTAACTAACCCTGTTGAATATAATTTTAATACTCTATTGACACCTGAAATTAATTTCAGTATCGTTCTTAGCATTTTAATTTTTAATTTTTGTTAGACTTGTAGGTCATTACCACCCACACGACTGACCCGTTTACAATCAAATAAACCATCCCATACCAGAACCCCATCGTTTCACACTTTACTTTTCTATTATCTCTAAAATTAAGGATATAAATCTCATAAATACGAAAAAAAAATCCTCTCCAACTATCCTCCGCAGATTCCACGGGCCAGCGAGTAGTGGCGAGCGAGTTTCATCAGCCACTTCCGTGACGGCAAACTTTCCGCCATTAAATTTCCTGCACGTTCAACGTTCTGTTGGAGAAGCCTGGTTCCGTCCGAAAAACGGCGATTATGAAACGCCGTTGATCTATCCGACGATATTGTTAGCGGAGAGAAGCGCTCGCGAGAGAAGATGAAGAGAGGCCCGAGCTATTCCGTCCTGGCATGCGCAACATTTCAAATTGGCACGATGTTTAGGCGTATATCACGTAATTACTGCCTGGATGTATACCTTTGTGTAAAATATATCCGTCAGATTCCACAAAGAGTTTCGATCTTGACATTTCACGATCGTATATCCAACGCACTCGAGAGAAGAGGAGACGAGGATGTGAGAAATTTTTGTGGGAAGAACGGAGAGAGAGAGAGAGAGAGAGAGAGAGAGAGAGAGAGAGAAGAACTATTTATTTTTCGAGTTGCTGGTGTAACCGTTATACTATCGATATATGCACGTGTCAATTGCAACACGAAGCAATTTTCAGAGGAACGGCAATATCTCTTCCTTTATGCTACGAAAAGTGAAGAACACATGCGTGAATATATGTATATAGGTTGAATACAAGTTTAAATATCAACCTGATCAGCTTTCTTGATTTCGATAAAATTTTCATTGATTACTGATTGCATTAATTACTCCATTTATGCTTTGTCTCGTCGGTTCTATTCATAGAAATGAATTTGCACGAATATTCGCATATTCTGAGCATCGTGTTTTAAATTAATCATTCTACGGAAATGTACGTATGTACGTTTAACAAATCTAATTAGAGAAATTGTTCAACATTATTTCGGGTTGAAATAGAAATTTCTGCTCCAATCAATTTCAAGGAAAATAAGCAATTCAAATTTCAAACGCAAAACGCGTTGAATATATAGAGCACGCGTAGCTCGCGTGGCGCTTATTTTTATTCCCCAATAACAGCCAACCTAAGTTAAACAACAATTCGTCCGACCAACCGAAAACCAGTCAACCTATTATTTGGAAACAAGAAAAAAAAAAAAAGAAAAGGAAAGCTTAAACGCTCCGCTTTTCGTTTCCCTTCATCTTTCCGTGGAATCTCTAGCAGACCGCTAATTACGCGGTGAATCCTTATGCAAACACGATTTTTCTATTTTTTTCCCCCCCTCTTTTTTTTTAACGTTTAATTGAAGGAGTCTGGGGCTATTTGTTAAGCTGTGCCAGTTTCAAGCCACTCGGTTACTTCCACATTTGCGCGTCCGCAGAGAAACAGAAGGAGAGAGAAAGAGAGAAAGAGAAAAGAGAGAGGAGCACGGATCCAGCAAGAATGCTGAGAGCATTCGAGGGTTCGTGACATTTCAATCCCTCGATTCTTTTCAAAGCTTCCAACGGAATCGTTCGTCCGCTCGTCTCTTCCGGGTGCTTAATTCCATGGTATAGAGCGGCTATAACGGCGACCCACGCGATTTTCGCGATTAAATAACAAATGAAGATCGGGTAACAGAATTGCTGGATCACGATCCTCCGCTTAAGACGATACGACCCTACTCCAGGGGCCACTCCAGAGATTCGAGAATGAAGAGTTATCGTCATTGTACGTTTATAACAATGGCAATCACATGATGATATGAATTGATTTTGATATTGGAGTAATTTTATAGTGGGGAGGCCTAAGGCCTACGTTTCTCTCTTACAAAACAGAGATTAGAAATATTTCATTTGCATGATTTGTATGAAATATGTACTATTTACTTGTGAATTAACGTCACACTATGAAAATTGAAATTGAAATTTATGCTCAAAATACATGTAGAATATCTGAAACACTCGTCATGATTACTTAACAGGTAAAACAAGTTTCCCATCCCTTTTTTTTTCTTTTTAATTATATTTTTAATTATAAAAATTTAGCGATATGTAAGTATTCTGAGTGTTCGAAGAATACACAGTATTTTGAAGCAAGAATGAAACGTGCAACTAGAAAATAATTTCAGTTAAATCGTCAGATTGTCATTGTTCCTATTTATATGCACGCTAGTGTATATAGCATTAGACATAAAGGACAGTCCTTGGCTTAAGTGGAGTAGCCAATCTTCTTTCTTTTCCCTCTCTTCTTTCTGAAGAGTGGGTTACCCGACTAATTTATGAAAAAGAAAGAACGCATACATTCTTTTCTGACTTTCTAGATTTTATTTTTAGACCTTATTCGTCCCGACTTACTTCTTCGTCGCTTATACTTCTTTTTTATTCTTAAAAGTAAATACGTGCGAATAAGTGATCGAGTTACTTTTACAAACCAATCTTCTTCTTCGTCTTCTTCTTCATCGATGTGTAAGTTGATATCAAACGATTACACTTAATTATATACACTTTGAACGATAGAAATTACCTCGAGTAAAAAAAAAATCCCTTTCCCAGTGCAAACTGTTAATCATTTCCTTACGGAAACCTCTGCCTCTGTTTGATCTAAAGCTTTGGAAACATCCTGCGCATAACGTAAACGCATCCACGTCGAAAGCAGTGAACTGTAGAGAAATAATTAACAAATTCCCCCGAGGGAGAAACGCGCGAGCAGAGGAAAAACATTTCCTTTATTAACGAAAATCCAACGGTGTACACACGTCGATTAATAGTTTTATTTGCTCGTGCAATTCGCGAACGCGATGGTATGCGTTCGTCAATGTCATCGCAGTTGGCAGAAAATTTGTTGTTCGTCCGTGTCTCGTCACGTGATGAACGTGCCACTGTTTCAACAAGCAAGAATTTTTAATTAACCTCTTCTACATAAAACTACCAACACTTGCACGTGAAGAATTATAATTCAATAATCAGACTGTCGATGTTTATGCAAATTCCTATTTCTATAGAACTATAGAAGAGTCACAACGAACGTTATATTTCAGATGTTTCATGCATTTCTATGAATTATGCGAATATACGTGTAACTGTATCTTTAAGTTTTCCACGAATGTATTTAGCCAATGACAGTTTCTTCAAAAACGTTCCATTTATTATCGTTTTACGTTTTTATTGAAACTAACTTTACTCCTGATTTCGCGGAAATAGTATTAAAAAGACGTTCTCAGTTGATTTTATAATATTAATAACATACTGTCGACGCTTATGAACTACAGCCCCAGACTAAATGGGGCTCAAACCTGAAATTCCATTTCGTGGTAATTGCATTAACGAAGAGCAATTAATCTATTTAAATACAGTTTTCAGTCAAATTTACATACCGTCGCGCGTTTTATAATTTCGTACGTTCATAAACTGACGAAACTTGGAACTTTGATGCAGGAGACACGATTGGTGTAGATAATATCCAGAAGTAAATACGCTTGATCCTCTGTGATTTAGAAGTTATTCGTATTTACACTCTTTGGTAATTTTGTAATAAATTTTATTGTCACACTCGCATAGCTGTCAGTATAAATTTAATTCTTTCTACTTATCGCTACACCAATTATATTTCTTTACAATTGGTGTCGAATGTACCGGATTCGTTTGTGAAAAATTTCTAATTAAAGTAGCAAAACTTGATATAACTCCCCCAAACTCTAGAAAATCCATATAAAAATGTTCAAAACAAAGCACTTACGATCAATTTCTTTAGTTTCGTTCACAAAAAAATAATAATAATAATAATAATAATAATAATAATACGTGCAGTCTACTTGTAAGCCAAACAAAATTCCGATTATAGAGACAACTTATAGACTTTGATAATTACTAGAATTGTTCGATGGGCAAGACTTTATATGTATATGCTTTTAATAAGCATATTGCGGTACATTGTCATAGCGGGTGTTATTAAAGCTGGCGTAGTACCGGTACAATAAACTAACTGGAACCAGGAAATAGCCGATGCCGTGATGAGTCGTCGCACGTCCATGATTCTCTCGTAGCGTACACATCCCTTCGAGAGAATCCAAGTAACAGGAAATAATTTTTTAAAGAAGCCAGCGTGCTTCGTCATAAAAAAAAACTAGTCTGACCGGCCTTTTCACGTGGGAATATTTGAATGAATTGAGTGGCCAGAAATGAAAGGGTGTAGGAGAAATGAAAGGCTTAAAGGAAGATGATTATCATCTTGGATCACTAACGGAGTACTAGAAATTAGAGTACCTAAACCTAGAGATCCATATCTTTTTTTTTTTCATCTTTCTTTTTCATGTTTCTATCCTTCCTAACTCTTCAGAAGGGACGCAAGGATTATCGATCTACGTTTCTTCATCCAATTAATTGTAACGATAGTAATAGTTAACGATAATACCTTTTTTGACAAATTAAAAAAAGATAGACAAAATGTTTCCCTTCCCTCTTAATTTACATCTATTCTCCTTCACTTCCAATCGGCGAATTCAAATTTGAATACATTCGATACGTTATCCAAGAATTATCAATAGTTGTGGTATTTCGTTATTTGTTGAAAATATCACGGTTTTAGAATAGCGCTTATATTCGCTGGCACGATATTGAAATAAAATAAAGGGGGCCGAAGGCGAGGTTACAGCGAATTGTGTACAATCGATAGCTCTATACGTAGCTCAAAATAACTGGAGGATCAGCTACTCAAACAGCTTTATCGCTCATTCAGGTGTCCAATATTTCAGAAGCACCAATATTAAGCTGTGGAAGTTTAAACATTTTATAAAGCAAGCAGACGTGCGCTGTTTCTTTAAATTCCCCGCGAAACTTTTCACCCAAAGCGCCGGATACTTTCGAAAAAATTACTCGACGAATGATGAAAATCAAGTCGAGCTGCGCGCGAAATTCAAGCCATCAGAATTTAAAAATGGACACCCGGAACTCATCATCCACCCCTATTCTTTCAAGTACGGCCCATTATGCCTAGCGATCTTTTTCCCACGCGAGAGAAATAGATTTTAGAAAGCGGGAACTTCGAAATTCCAGTTGCTTTAACATATTCACAACCGATGACGCAAAATTGCTTAGTTATTTGTACATCGCGGAGTATTTCTAAAAGTTCACGGCTGGTGCCATTAACACATCCTTCGCTTCGCGAGTGTTGCACAATTTTCCTATGCACAAATGAAGAAGTTGAAGGAACATTCGATATAACATCGTTGAGAATCTTCTGGAATCTTTTTTGTAAATGAGGGACGATGTTCGAAGGTTCGAAGATTCGATGTTAAAAGTTGGATATTTGTCATTTTTACAATACATGTATATTTACATTCCATATGCTTTAATGTGTTACTGAAATTTTAACTAAAATCTCTACTTAAGATTCGAGCAGACTATTCGAAAAAGAAACAAGCTTAAATTGAATAAGAAAGTCTAATTTCTCTTTCAACTAGCATCGCTCGGCGTTAAGTTCGTGTTAAATTAAGCCCCCTCCCTCCTTTCTTTCCCAGAGAACAGAGCCAGTGTTTCTCGCATTAACTCACACGATGCAATCCTGGAAACCGACTAATCTTACAGAAGATCGGCCTAGTTAGTCAAACAGTACACAAAGCGTCGTTCCCAAAGTACGGAGTCCTAGTTTGTCACACCCGTGGAAATTAGCATGGCCTAATATCGAATTACTATACTTCATTGAAGACGTGATAACTTCGGGACGGCCTATATTTGGCGAACGCCACTTCCGGTCTCGTACGGAATATTTGTGTGTCATTGACCGACACAGATCTTTTCTTCTGCGCGTATCGTGGCATGACGATAATAAAACGACGTCCTTGAGAAGATAGACGTAATATATACTCGTCCGATAAAGATCCTGATAGGAACAGAAGAACAGCGAAATGTCTCCCTAGGTACATGACTCGGTTCTTCTGTTGTACTCGAGTCCGATATAACTCGATCCTCGCCTGAAGAGGAACTATCGATCAATGACCGAGCACCGAGCAACCGATAAATGGATCCTTCGACGACGACGAAGAAAATGTCATCTCGATCAGTGAGTGGTCACTCGACTATTCTAATAGCGATTTGCTCCTTTATTGGACAAACAGAGGAAAGAAAAAGGTAAGAAGTTGATTATAATCGGTATGGCATAGATTGGCTTGAAATCTTGAAAAGAATCTTGTACCTCTGCGTTTGCAAATGATGAAAATTTTTGTCTATCAAATTTATCTATTTTAATTTCAATTTTTTCAAATTTCTAATTTTGTTCTAAGTACTCTCTTTTCGATTTCTGAAGCTGTTGAATTGAAATCGATATCACTGATAGATGGAGAATTATATAAAATAATAATCAATATATCGTACCGATCAAAGTAAAGTTTAATCTCCTATGTTTGTTGTTCGATTATAACCAAGAGTACACAGTAACCTATAAAGTAACCTCTGATGGAAGCTTCTGAAGCAATTAGATCTACTTTGAAAGCCTTCGAGCAGTGAAAAGTTCAGTCCTTTGTGAAGGAATATTCTTCAAGTGGTTTCTTTAATGTTTCAAACTTGAAAGATGATGCCTGTACAGTGTACCTGTAATATCTCAGAAACGGTAACTGCATAAAGGCTGCTGTTAAAGCGACTGTTTGATTGAACTGCTACTCAACGATGAAGAGATCTTATCGATGAAATCGTGACCCGTTATCAGTGTATCACGATGGTGGTCACTCGAAAACAATCGAGTGACACGAGTCGATGACCACATGTCCATCGAAAATTTGGGTAATCGATTTCCCCTTATCTAGTTTACGCTGTCTGTCTTCTCTATGTTCAAAGGTATCTATATTGAATCTTCAGTGGTTCCATAAATGTATCTTTTCAGTAATTATACAAAAATTTATATTAAATTATCGATGGAAATATTTGAAATTTTTAGAACGACCTAAAAAATCATCTTTTTTTGTCATTTTAAGGTTACGTATTCATAATTTTTAAGAAGATAAAAAAAAAGTTATGAATTTTTAACATGTTGACCTACATAAAAAGTTTTGCATTTTATGCTGTCATTGTCAAGAAATAATGCGTAAAAAAAAAGAGATAGGAATTAATTTCTCAAGCATTAATATAGTATAAAACATTTCATAGTTCAGCGTATTGAATAACAGTCATAGCAGTTTCGCCGATTCATTGTATGAAAGGACAAAGCACAGACGAGTGAGCAACGAAGTTGCACGCGATCCCATTTTCGAAAATCGTCAGGTCGACGTGGCGCAAAACCAGCAAAACGTTTTACTTGGCTCCCGGACTCTCGACTTTCATTGCGAACAAAAGAATTCATTTTTCAACGTGTACAATACCGCCGCTTATTATACACTTTGGTATTGTTCGAAATTCTTTTTTTCCCTATTTTTTTTCCTATTTATTTTTATTTTTTTCCCCCCCATTCATAACTCGATCGTTTCGGCTGAAAATGGAAGCTGTTGACTTGATTTAGATCGTTAAACGTTCCCACTATTTCGCGCCAATTTATTATATTACACGAAGCGATTAAACGAACGCGAGATAATGAAATAAAATATGCTGAATATTCTAATTAATGCCGGAGAACACGTACAATACACGATATATGCACGAGTTTTCTATGATGAACGTTCAAATCACTTTCGTAGATCATTAAATTAAAATGATTAAACTTCAGGAATTTAACCAGGTAATTTCCTTGTTAAACTGCGTAAGAGCGTGTTTTAATAAATTTTTAAATTTAAATTTTAATAAGCAATTTCAACAATGAGATCGTTAGAAGAAATCGGTCAACAATGTATCGTTTGAACGAACGCGTTATTATAATTATTTCATCATAACGATACAACTTAACGACCATTAAGCTACACTACTTGCAGTTTTCATAGCAAAATGTGAATCTACCGCAAAACATTCATTGAATTAGACATTTTAATTTTTACAAATCTTTTTCTCCTGAATATAAATAAATTGCATAGACTGACACATTTCTGGATAAAGAGAGGATACATCAATTTTTGAAAAAAAAATTTCATTACTCTTTAGTTTTCACTTAGCATATTAAAAATGATGTAGCACATAGGTAGAAACAAGGGGTAAGAGCATGCATCACGTTATTGCTAGAACTACGAGTTATTACGAATTACAAAAGAGCAATGGTGATCGAGATCTGTTGTTCAGACATAATGAATGAAAAAATTTCATTTTACACGGACAAACAAGCGAGCGTTCGCAGGCATCATGGTTCGAACCTAATTGTACACGGTCGGAGATGTGTCACGCGTGCATTTACATGTGTATATACATACTATATATATATAGTATATGAATACGAAAGAATGCAAAGGCGGCATGTCTATTGATAACGCGACCGACCGCGCATCAGGAAATAGTAATTATGCGAGGGAATTATCTACGGCGCGTATTTTCATCGTCGAGAAAACAATGTGACGTCGTTTGACATTCAAACTCTTCTAAATTGGCCGAATCGATCAACACTTTTCTCCGTTTTCTCAATTTTACGAAGAACTGATGCATGTGACTTCCGAATGATTCACTTGGCTATCATTTGTACTTTCATGTCCTATTTACGGCATATTGTACGCGTAATTGTAACTGTCATATTGTCGATTTACACATATTTAACTGGATGTCATTTACGTTTTCTAAGCAAACAGCGAAGAAGCTTCATAATATCGTTGCACGTGCAATATAAAATACATTTGTTGCAAACTTATCGCGATAAAATTGATAATATATTAAACACACTTGTACGTTTCTATACTTTTAGCGAGAATAGTCACGAAATATTGACAAGAACGTCGTTTCAGATTCTAGAAAAAATGTCCAGTGAAGCGTAAGCTAATGTTAAGTTACGAGTGCTGTCGGGTATTTAGCGGCAAGAAGCATTCCAGGGGAATAGTAGTAGTAGTAGTAGAAGAAGAAAAAGGAAGAGAAGAAGAAGAAGGGACCGGATAAAGAAGAAGGGAGTAACATAGTCTGATGGCAAAACGAGGCATTGGCAACATTACACGGTGCAGCATACGTTTCTCCTTTAGCGTTAGTTATGCTGCATGTGAAGTAATGAAGTTTCCATGCGTATACACGCGGGTGGTGAGGGACGAGCACAAGGTAAACATAAAAACGCCGAAGTGGAACGGTAAGTAAATCCAACGAACAGCGCGAAAGGAAAGGCTTCCCTCTTGGGAAACAACTTCGAGGCGGGAGTAAAAAAAAAACGCGTTTCAACGTGCCTTTCGAGCCACGAGCTGCTGCATCGTTGTTAGAAAGTAGACGAGGCGCCGTTTACTATAAGAAGTCCCTGTGTTTTCCTCTTCCTAAATTGATCGTTCGAATCGGAATCCAATCGATCGATAATCCTAAAACGGTGTGAGATTTGACGATCTCGGGTAATTTTAACCCTTCGCACTCGGAATGCCAGCACCGCTGCGGCAACTCGGAAATTGTTTTAAACAGTATCACACTATAAAATGTGAAATTTTATGAACCTCTCGATAAAATTATGAAATTATGATGAATTTTTATGTTCTATTTTTTCAACAAAAAGTTATCCTAAATTTTTCATAAATTATATTGATGGAAGGAAATGTGAAAATAACATCCCCCCCCCCCCCAGTGCGAGGGTATGTGTTAAATTTGTAGGAATGTCTGTAGGAATGTAAATAAAATATTAAATTTTTGTTTCTAATTTCAATTTTAGTTTAATATTGAACTCCTGTATCCCGATTGAATGAATCGATTAATCGAAATCTTATTTCTATTTATAAATAAAACTAAATGTCAATGTATTACATTGAAACAAAGCAAAAATTCTAATGATCTTTTTGATATAGAAGGAAAAAATTCATTACAATGACAGAAATCTGTTAAATCATGATGCTCGGTATATCAGTTACTTCAGCCAATATTAAATAAAAAAAGATACAATGATAATGATAACCTATCCACAAAGTGTTATTTTACAAATTCAATAAAATGCAATGAAAATATAATACGGATGATAAATACATTTTTTACGTGAAATTAAATTAAATTACATTAAAAAATTTAATTCTACCACGGATCAGATAATAATGCTCACGATGCCATGCGAGATATGGTATTCGAGGATTAATACCTGATGCAAGCATTAATTCACAATTTATACATCTCAAACGTGAGGTTCCATTAACGGTTTGCTTCGTTTAGCTCTACTTTTCTTTACTCGGGCCCTTTGTACACGCATTATTACATCTTGACTTTCTCATTGACAATCGTGTTTGTACGACGTACATACACGTGCTTCGTTGGAAACCGCGGACAGACGGTGCTTTGCTCGCCAACCGTGCACGAAAAGAAAGATAACCGGAAAGACGAGGAGAAAAACAATTCAGAAAAATACTAACGAAACATTGAAACGAAACCGAGGATCGAATCTCTCCTATCTGAGACGTTGTGGATGCCAACCACAAGACCACAAAATAACTTAAGGGAAAAGAAACTTAAAGAGAAAGAGAAAAGATTTAAAAAAAAACAAAAAACAAAAAAAAAAAGAAAAGACGATCACTCACCATTCCTGGATACATCCAGCTCCACAAGGTTTTCGAAGTTTTGGATATCTGGTGGCAAACGGTGAATTTCATTGTCGCTCAAACCGAGTTTCCGCAACTTCTGTAGCCGAAAAAAATTCTGCAACGAGAGAAGACGCCAATGATGAGCAGTTACGTTTGATAAGAAAATAACAGATGACAATAAAATCGGTTATATCGGTTATGTCGTGCGCGTTCTTCGTCGTTACATTATAGCCGATGGAATGATACGTCACAGGCACAATAGCAAGAGGAAGAGAGAGAGGGGGGGAGGGATAAAAGGAGAAAGAGATAGAACGAGACAAGTGAGAGAGAGGGGGGACGCAAAGAAAGAAAAAGAGATACGGGTTATAAGACAGAAGTTGGCATGTAGCGGTATTTGTCTACCTTCGGTAGATCACGAATGTGATTCGCGTCTAGCAGGAGTTCCTCCAAGCTTCTCGAGTATCGTAAAATATCATCAGGGACGCACGGCAGAGAGCAATGACGCTTGTCAATGTATTCCACCTGCCTGTTACACCCTTTAAAAATCGGAATGCAGCGGAACATGGTATCCTTTTTTTCACTATTAATCACGTTGGAACAGCACCGAACATAATTGTCCCCGTTGTCCACGACGGCACACGATGCTATTTGCACATATTTGTTGAACGGAATCGGATTAAAAGAAATTAGAAGAAAAACGAGCGGCACCGACACACACTTTCACGCCCTACTCGGCTTTAAACGCGCTCTCGGCTTGTGCCTCGAAGTCTGACGTCATCACGTCTACGAACCACTGATCACGTTGCTCTAAAGCGACACACAACAATGAACGAATACGACGCTTTGAAAAGACAGTTCCCCCACTATTCACCAGCCACGAACTTACTGCACGTATAGATGGGAAATCTTAAATAAGAATATTTACTTAGTTATAACTGCTTTGATCGAGTCAACAAATCGTGTCAAGAAGGTAAATAAAACCACGTGGTCAAAATCTAGGGAAAGTTGTTGAAAATTTATCATACAATTATGAGATAGAAAACTATTTTTCGGACATTAATTTTTTTATGTCGGAAAATTAAAAATATCCACTAAATTAAGTAAAAGTATTGTTATTGTAATTAAAGGTATTATGGTTAACCAACTCTGCAACAATAAAGAAGTACGTAATTCTTAAAAATTATAAGTCACTAGTAATTACCAGTGAATAGTTGGTGTATCACGTGATCAGATATATCTGTCTCTCTTAACTTATTTGGACGAAGCATAAATATAAAATTACTTACAATTAAGAAAGTTTTAATTAACGTATAATTAAGTAATGAAATAAAAATAATTGTACGTACAAAAATTACGAGCATTTTCTATTCCAATAGGGATTAATTGTTACGAAAGATGTCACTTTTGCAGCTTTTATAAACCTGGTTTAATGTGGATAATATAATGTAGTGCCATTGGTAGTGCTACATAATGCGTTTTATTTATGCTGTTAATTATATTAATTTCTATTAATATAATTAATTTTGCAATATAGAATACTGGATTTTTATAAATAATCGAAATTGTATTCTTGAAAAAATTACAACACGTATATTATGTAATTAAGTTTTATATGTTAATTTTTCAATTTTTATTCGATAGATAACACGAGTTCTCTTTTATCGACTATTTCTTCAATTTAATTTTCACAATACAGCCACAAGAGTGCATTGACAAATAAAGAAAGATAAATCATATTTCAAATCTGCTTATATGTTAAATTCTTTTTAAATTAAATTTAAAAAATAATAAAATTTAAATGTGAATAAATAATTTGCAGATCTTGTATCAAATGCATAGAGAAATAAATTATTTTCGTAGCTTAATCAATTTTGCATATTCTTTCGTCACATATGTAATTCATTGACAATAAGTGGGATATATGTGTATATATAGCAAAAATTGCATTGTTCGGTGAGTTGCCATTTTTCTACATTTAATCTTACACACCTTGTTTAAATTATTTAACAATTAATTTTATAAAAAATTATTATGGAACATTATTAATTGCATAACATACGATTAAACATTCCAAATTTTTTTCATTTCAGTCTCACAATTCATATTTTTAAATATAGTCATTTCAAAATGAGTACTGCATTAATATCAGAATATTTAGAAACACATCAAGGAAGAGATAAATTTTTGAGAACATTGTCTTATGCAGCTAAGTTTGCTACATTGGGAACATTCTCAAATGAAACAGAAAGAAAATTAAAAATATTTAGTAGCCAAATCAGTGAATGCAGAATGATTCTAAGATTATTAGATGACATACCAACGATTCATCATGCAATGCTATATGGGTGGGGAAAAGAGGTATATATATATATGAAATAAAGTATATTGATAATGTATGAAAATATTTTCTGCAAAATGTGTTTCATTTTCTATATATTAATGTAATGTACAGATTCATACTACTACTCTTCTACAGGCATATGATAAATTTCATATATCATCCAATAGGAGTCAGATTGGGTGATCAGATGTATGGAGTTAATGCAAATTTTGGTGGATATTATATTTGGCCCAGTAGAACACATTTTTTGGGCTGGCAAACATAATTTGATTAAAATCAATATTGAAGCATGGGATAATGCTTCAACGTGGTTTTGGATAATTTCTCTGCAGTTGTCTTTATTAAAGTATGTTACATAAGAAATATAATTAAATATTATATTTACACATCCTCATTACATGTATACGTTTTTTAGGTCTTTACGGAAATTAAAAAAATTCAACAGTTGTAAAACATATCTTAATGAAACTAATTGCAGTAAGAGGTAAATTTAAAAATAAAATATACAGCAAAGTATTTATACTAATTTGATTAATAAAATGTTAAAATATCAATAATTTTTTTAAAGAGTTGTTTTGAAAACAATAACCAAACAAAGGCGGAATGAATCATTAACATGCATAAGATTGATATTAGATATGTGTTATGCAGTTAATTATTTGCCACCTGGTACATTTTGGGGAGGTAAGTTAAAAACTTGGCATGTTGGAGCACTTGGAACTTTGTCTTCATTGATTGGATTGTATCAAGTTTTAAGTCAACGAGCAAAGCAGAAGAGTTTATAATATTAGCAGTAACAATAAGAAAGTGGTGAAAATTGTTACAATTATTAATATAAATATATTTTTTTATTTCTATTAGTTAATTTGTATAAGAAGTATATGTAATAAATATAAAATAAATTATAAGAATTGAAATGAAATTGATCTTTACTGTTTAATCTTTTAATATAATTTAAAGCATAATTTATGTATTTAATTTTATATATTATGAAATAATACAATATTGTTAACATAATAAAGAACAATTTATTGTTTTTAATATATCAATTTTGTGTTACAAGGTATGTTTTAACAAGGATATATGCAATAGGAAAAGAGCTAAAGCAATATAAATTATTGATATTTGAAATGAAGCGTACTTGATTTTAAGCTAATTAATGTACTTATATATGTACGTTTACTATTGATCGAATCATTTTTATATATTACTCGAATGGTATTTGTAAATTACACATATAGATTCTATTATCAATAAAAGTGAAAGAATAGGAGGCACTTTCTGTATGAACATAAATAAAAATATTTTGCTACGTAGGGCACGATGTAATCATTGCCTCGCGAGTGGTTAAATCTCTTAAAAGTGTTAAGAAAACTTGACATTATGCGTACCAGTAGCAGTCTTGTTTCTTTAATAATAGATCACCCTGTATCGCGTGGTTATCAATGATTTAAAAATAATTTGTGTTTTCCACGTTAGAATAAAATCTATGGAGATTATATTAAAAGGCACGACTTATTAAAAGTTTGTAAATAAGATAATATTTTCGATAAAAGAGCATCTTTAAAATTTTTGACGGCTCATTACTTTTTCGCCGTTAATTCGTTAGTGTTTAGTCTAAGAATTTTTATCGTTCGTCAAAACCATTCTTAGGCTTTAGCAAAAACTGATCTTTTGTTTACTAAAAACTTTATGATTACATTTGAAGCTTTTGTAGAATATTATATATATATATAATATATATATATATTATTTTGTATGTTGTATTAAAGCACTTCATAGGAGTATTTTCTTATGTATATAATAACCATGTTGTTTGATAATTGCATTTGATGTAACACGATATATTTTTTGTATTTGTTCCACTTTCTTAAACCAAGCGAAATTTTAATGACTCAGAAATATGATAAATTCAACCTTCTTTTTAATATTTGTTAAGTAATTCAGTACTATAGTATATCCTGCAGTTGATTATATGAATTTTAAATTATATAAATCTTAAATTTATAGTTTTATTTTGTAATATTTAGCATTAGCAACATATACGATCTAATTGTAAAATTAAGAATGTAATATCAATCATAATCACTGTATTATCAAAGATTAACTATGAAATATTTGAATAGTATCGTTTTATACCATATTATAATCTTATTTTTTTAGTATAATTTCAGATTTCAGAAATTTTTTCAAGTTCCAAATTTTGAAGTTTAATTCTTCCTATTTTTACCAATAATTATTCCTGATTCCTTACAATTCTTGTTTTTTTTTAAATAAGAATATATTTTTAACTGTTTGATACAAGGGTCCTCAATTTAAATAAAATATTATAATTTAATTAGCTAGAATAAACAACTAATAAAATTAAATAAATAAATATAAATTAATATAATCTGTTTTACTTTATGATTTTGTTTATACTATCTATCAAATTCTCATAATGTACTAACATTTAGTGTCTAGCAGTTTGCATAAGCACACGTTTTTAAGGCCAGAAATTTAAAAAGGGCTGAAGGTTCATTTGAAGGAATCATTATCTTGAACGATAGAAAAAGAAAAAGGAACAAAATTATGAAAAGAGGAACGACAATAAAAGTCTATCTGCAAAAATATGATTTTTAATTCACTCAACAAAATTATATCAAAACATCAGAAACGCGATTAGAAGTAATATTACGAAATCTTCTTGAAAGAAAATACATAACATAATATTGTAACAAAAAATAAAAACAGAATCAATTTACTACAATCCGCTCCAGAATCGTAGACCATGTACTTCTCCATTTCGTCAACAGTTAAACAGTCCCTGTAAACGAAAGCTCACAAAGGCTTATCACCTTGGCTAAGAATATAAATTATGATTGCAATTGCCATTTTGGCAATACCCCTTACACTGTACAATGTAACATAAAACTACAACGACGGGCGATGTTATCGACAAGTGTCGGTATACAGCCTGGGTTCTGATTAGTACTCAAATTAAATGCGTTCTTCGCAAAAAATAACAATAATTCAATTCTTAATTCTTCCTGCAGCTAGAATACCACAATAATCTAATCTCATCAAATAGTTTACGATTAAGCGTAATATTCTTCGCCGATAGGTTATTATAACGGCGTATTTTTTGTGGATTTTTAAACATTGTGAACTGATTCCTTTTCTTTCTTTCTCTTCTTCTTTAGCAATCGAGTGGCTTCCCATTTTATCGTATAAAAATTATTGTCACTATAAAAGCCACAATTGGACCCACACGAATTCAATGTAAATGCACACTCGTAACGCATAATTATCGTATAATGTGATGTGTTACTTAATGGCACAACTACACTCTTCGCAATAAAATGATCAACAAGAGAACCAGTCCCTAAATAAACATACTAAATAAAAATACTGTTTGTTGAGAACACGGTTATCACCGCGTTCGAAATAGGAACTTTATATGAAACACGATTTTTCGCCATTAATTAGTCTCGGACGTACGTGAGAGTAACGATAATAAACAAATCGTTGCATTTGTGGAGCAGCTGGTATATCCGGTATTTCAATGTATATCGTCAAACCAGCTGTCCGCAGCTCTGCGATAAAAACTAAGTTTGCACCCTGTCAGTAAGTCAGCTAGCGCAACGTCCTCGCAAAAACAAATAGTCCAAAAAAAAAAAAAAAAAAAAAAAAAAAAAAAAAAAAAAAAAAAAAAAAAAAAAAAAAAAAAAATTGAATTGAATGTATGACCATGAAAGAGAAGCTTAGTAACTGTACTTAAATTGTGGGATTATTCATTCCACGGGGCCAGGAATTCACATTTGGCGATAATCCGACCACTTGATTTGTTTTGGAATTGCGCATTAAAGGCTTATGATGCCACATTGATTCCATCGAATGTTGCCATTGCCAGCAACTACGACAAAAGTAGCGGAAGCACATCTGCAAATAAGACAAAAATAATAAAATATCTTTTATGTAAAAAATAAAAGAAATTACTTTCGTACCACTTCACGGCAAAAATAGGGTCCTTGCTGTACAGAACATCCTGAACACATAGAATCTTCTAAGTAGGGATCAACTTGCACCTATTAAAAATAAGATTTTTATTATAATTTTTTTGTTATGTTCTATAAACATTTTAGACTTATGTGAACCTTTTTTGTAAATTTGGCAGTTTTTATTTCTATGAAAGCAGCTGAAATTGCTTTCATGTATGAATGTTTTGTACTAAATGTAACACGGCCAGATCCAATTGGATACTTATGTTTGTCAGTATCAATCCCTGAAATTAAATTTTAATTTTAATAGTACGTATTCAATGATTGAAATATATCCATTTCTACCTGCATAAATAACCCCACGGAACAGATCATCCATAATTTTTGCTAAACCAGTAGCGGTTAGCATGCCATGAAGAGCACCAACAAATACTGTTTTGTGAGGATCAAGTTTTTGCGATGATGATTTTACGTAATTACTGTCTTCAAGAATCCAAGGAATTACTTGTACCTATAATAAAATTACAACAATATTACAATATTATAACTTTATAAAAGAATTTGAGGAAGAAGTACAAACGAATTTGATTAAAAGAAAAGTAATATGTACCTCTTTTGCTTTCATACGTTTAGATGATATTTTGTAATACCAACTACCACCATTGGTAAAATCATGTGTACAACATGTCAATAAAGTTCTCACCTTAAACAATAGATATCCTTTCTCGTTAAAAATGAATAAATTGGGAAAAAAGATACAGTGGAAAATATCGAACTACCTGTTTTTCAGACTCAAATATAATATATACATATCCTTTTGGCTGCGTAGCGGACTGATCTTTTCCTGGCCATTCTACTCGTATTTGACCGAACTGCTTAAAAGTGGCAATTAAAAGGGATTCGGTAATATCCCAAGGTACACCACCAAGGAATACTTTAGATGAATAACCTGATGGTTTCTGATTACGTTGCGGTAATATGCCACTCCAAGTACAAGTTGGGTCACAAAGTGCTGAAACAATAATTTTTTAACATACTGACACAATTTTTTTTTTGTTTCTTGTATTTTAATAAGTGGATGATTACCAGCAGCACTTCGATGAAAACGCGCTACGCGTTCGAGTGAAAGCTGCGGGTCTAAGATGTTTATCGGAGGTGAATTCAGAGCCATCATATGATTTCCAGTGGAGCAACAATTTTTTTCATGCATAAAAGAATTCAGGAAACTGCCGTTTTGATTTGATCCGTAGTGATGACCGCGATTGTGCCCATGTGAATGATGATGATGCGTCGACGATGAATTTTGATGGGGCGAAGATAAATACTTTTTCATTGCCATTCGTTGAAACGCGGTTGCTCTATTATTTGTACATAAATCCACTTCCGGCGACATCAATGAACCCAAAGATTGAGGGCAACATTCGTGTGACGAGTTTAATGATAAACAGTTCTAAAATGAAACAATTTCTGTCTTCCTGAGGTTCATGAATTTAAATAATTACGATCTATAACTTAAAATAGATACCATTATATCGGACAGAGATCCATCTACACTACTTATACCACTCGTATCTGAATCCGCTGGTGAGTTCGATCTTGATCCAGTGCATCCCATCACGTGAGGATATTCAAAAGTGGGACTGCTACAGTCACTGTTGAAAAAAATGACTACTTAACAATCATTTCATTATAATTATACATAATTATAAGAAATTAATTAAAAAATACCTATAAGGTGGTGATCCACGAATAGGTCTCCCGTAATAAGGAGAATGAATGGGTGATGTTGGTGAACCCACATTCTGCATAGATCCTCGACTCTTCGGCGATGATGTTGTCTGATTACTACTGTTTGTAGATGAATACGAGTAAGGGTTTGAGTACAGACTTCCAGGTGTGCTAGGGCTGCCAGGTGTAGTAATAGAACTTGGAGAGCTTGGAACGTCCAAGATGGATGAATTCGAGCAAATTCCGTTCCTATCATCGCTCTACATTCAATACGGTATAACAGCATTAATTAAAAATTTGTGAAACATATTTTAATCAAAAATCATCTTTTAATTAAGCTATGAGAATAATATACTAGTTGTAAACAATAAGAAAAGATTCGCGCTTTAACAAAGGGAATCCTGCAACATCATTATTATTATTAGACTGCGTTAAAAATAATATAACAATATAAAAAAACAAAAACGAGGCACGCAATTACAAGTGAAAAATGAAAAAAGAAAATATAAAGAATGGGCTGTGATAGAGCCGTTTGGCTCAAGCTTGTAAATTCTTGGCTACTCTGGAATCCGGGTCGCACTAACACGAGCGGCTATGCGTAATTTATTTTGCCCAACGCATTATACGTCGGCTCTAATACGCGCATTTCGATGTCCTGCCGGTCCTTTATGTACAAATGCATCCAGTAAATGGTGAAGGTAATAACGTTAAAGGCGTCGAGAAGAGCCTGATAAAATGTCCATTAAAGTGTCTGGTCGATAAGGCACGACTTTCGTATGGGTCTTTCTTGCTCTTTTACCCCTTTCCACCGCGTATAAGTACTATTTAACTGTCGCTGCAATATAGATTGCAATAATTGTGTTATTATTTATGTTATTTTACAAAGAAAATTCGTTATCAATTAATGATCAATATTTTAATAATCATGTTCTTCATAGTCAATAATGATGTTCTCCACTGTAAAAAATTCCTATTATAATATCGCCGTATGTTACAATACTTAGTTTTGGCGTTTTCCAGTTTGCTCCTTGAAAATTTCACAGAATTTTATTTTTATCATCACAGGCTTGATTACATCTCCAATCCATCATCATTAGTTGCGTTATTCTAAATTAATGTTAGAAAAGATTCGTTGCAACAAAATATATTGAAAATCGATACATCAGGTAACCAGAAAATCTCTATTGTGCAAAAAAATTAGCTGCGCAATCGATGAAAAAGGAAGCTCGAGAAGCAGTTGGAGTCATTCCAATGAGGATAATCATTGTTCCGGTTATTGCATTGGCAGGAGGCAGACGTTTCGGAATACTGCCTACTCCAACATTTGGGATTTTCACTATCGTATCTAACATGTGACGTTCACAAATTGAAAGAAAAACATTTTAACGCTTTTCGAATTCCTCGTTTCTTTCGAGTAATTAAAATGTAATCACGGAAGTCATTAAATTGTCGTTTGTATTTAGTGGTCGTATTAAAATCTTTAAACTCAAAGTGAATTTTATTAATACAAATAAGGTAGTTTGAGGCTTTCAGAGAATTTAATAAATAAAATTTAGTAATTCGCAATTTTTATTTTATTGTGCCATATATTATTTAATTTTTGTCGAAAATAAAAAACCTTTTTACATTTATCGGGTATCAATTCGTTACAAAATTACTGGAGAAATAACTGAAGATATGTATAAATAAGCAAATTGCCTGACCTAAATGAGGCTAAAACGTTTCACGTAAAACGATCGGGAAAACCTTATGTATAATATATAAAATAGAAGGAAATGTCACCTGATAATGCTGAGATGCCTGATTGCGCCCTTGATACTGATAATTACGGCAACCGGGAGATGCAGCTGTTGACTGACTGCCTATTAACGATCCCCGAGGTAAACCCAGTCCGAATAAATCCGAAATTGACATGTCTCCTGGTTTGAGGGAAAAATACAAAATACGTTGCTCTTTTAAATAAAATCACAGAAAAATATGATACAGCTCAACGAGGACTATCAATTGACAAACGACAAACGTACACGCTCATTAGTTTTGAAACAACTAAGCAGGCAATTAAAAGAAATTTTATTGTAGCTCGGATGTCCAAGAAAAAGAAAGACAAAAAAAAAATACAATGTAATTCATTAAATAGATATTGAAATTAATAATTCAATCTACGTAAAAGTTTGAAAGTCAGTTCCTATATAATAATTATAAAACGAAAATAAAGTAAGTCTTTTAGTAATTTGCAAAACAAATTATTAAAATATAATCCTTGTTTAATGAAACTAAAAGTTAATGATTTTGTCTTTGTATAATTTATCATCTTTGTTGGCTCAATTTGAAAAGAGATTATCTTATATTTATGTATATAATAAATAAAACGACATTTTTGTATATTCATATTACTTGACCATACTATTTCATATTGTTACTTGATCAACCGTGTCTATCATAACAAAATGGCCAACAGTCAATCTACAAATTTATCCAGAAATCAAAACAAAATAATCATACATGATCATATAAAAATATAACAAAGGAAACGGAATTTTTACCATCGACATTGTTGTTCTTATTGGATTGCGTGCAAGATGCATCGTGCGAGTATCCTTGGAAGTTGGTTGCCGGCGGAGGGTCTAACAGCAAGTTACCGATATACTGCAACTGATGCAGATGTTCTCGTTCGCTGTCGCGATCCCGTTGCTGTTGCAATTTGTCGCGATGCAACTGCTCGCGTTTTTGCAGCTGCACATGGTCCTGGTTGCGTGACGCTTGCATTTGCTGGCCATGCGACGCCTCATTTTTCCAATCAGGCACGTCTGATATTTTCACTCCATCGGCATCACACGATAAATCTAGCTGCAATATCGAGAAAAAAGAAATCAATCGTTAGAATATTTTGAAGTTTGTTTCTGGTTAAATGATCACGCTTGATGTATATATTTGGTATCGCGATAACAATGTTACGAAGCGATAATATAGAAACATTGTCACCATTTTTTCATTTTGAGAAGCACTGATCGAATTATTATTCGATTTATTTTCTCTTTCGTCGAATGAAGAAGTAATTGCAAACGGATACATCATTAATTTTTAGAATCCGTAATTAACTATAAAGCGTGTATGTAAATAGACGCTACAGGAAGTTGAACTCTGTATGTAATGTTTGGATCGCGGGACTACGTAAATTATATTTACATTTTAATGTTAAGAGAACATCGTAAAAATTTATTCTACTATTCCCAATTAATTCGTAGATCTTTTTTAATTACATGCTTCTGATTAACGGCTATTCGAATTGATCGCATCGTTCGTTACGTCAACCGATTTTCCTTGCGTCATTTCCGGTAAAAGTGACGAAATTTTAGAACTTGCAGTATTCCTCGAAAGATACACTACACGGAGAATTTGAAAATGATTGCTAAAAACGTTTCGTTCGTATGTAAAGATCGTGAAATTTAATACGTATCACCTACCATGGAATTCCTCGAAGTCATCGCTACGAACGATAACAGCAAACTATGCTCTGAGCTTTCGGTACAGAATAACGAAAACAGGAGCCTGAAGGACGCCACTCCCAGTTTGCGTTCGAGGAATTCGGAAAAAAAAATTTTGCAGGGCTAAGGAATATATCCAGGCATTCTAGAAGTTCAACAAGAATCCCAAACTTCGTAGAATTTAACTTTGTCAAGTTCAAAGACGTACTAGATCTAAGGTCGCTTATAATTGACACGAATATTATCATTTTGTCTTATATCATTTAAAATTGTAACATGTACATCCTTATGATTTTATAACTTTTTGATTCATCGAATCACTCAGGGATCGATAGTTCTTATTAAAGTCGTCAAATATACATCTAAAGATATTGTATATATACATATAATGTGTGTACATACATATACATATATACGTATATATTAACAGAAAAGTAAAATCTATATTTCTTAAGAAAGATTCAAATTATGAGTTGAAAGACGAAATTAAAATATTATAAGAACGTTATATAAGAATAGAAATATATGTACATGTTTATAATTTTATGTAAAAATCATATTTTCATCTAGTCTAGTAAATTCATGGTTTACTAATGCAATTATTTGAAACATATGTATGTACATTTCATCTTAATACATCTTACACTATGTTTGCAAAAGGTATTGTACATCTACGTAGGATTTCAGGATATTAGATAATTTTTGGGAGAAATTAACTTGTAATAAATTTTTCATTATTTTCTTCAATAACTGCAATAACTAACGAAGGGTTAAAGACGTAATACACACATATATTTACATATATAGAGAGAGAAAGAGAAAGAAAATCAGCGTATGAAACGCAACGTGTTTTGCACGTGGACGCGTTACGGCTCAACGTACGATTCGCGTGTTTGTTTACAAGTGAGGACGCAGGACATTTCGTATTCAGTTCTACATTCTATGTAGCTTCTACGTTACAATTATCACCATATACTAGCTCATGATTTATAAGACAAATTTTCTTTTCGAAGCGACACCATATCCATAACGAAATTATAAAGTAGGTTACCAATCGACCGCATGAGTAGTCAAAAAATAAAGTACATAGAAAAGTAAGGTATAATTAAAACAGCAATATGAAAATGTAGGAAAATAAATATAAAACAATAAAAGAAAAGAACACAGAATTTTTCTGGAGAAATATAACAACTTACCAATTGCATTAACGTAAGCATGTTGATCTTTGATTGAGCCTCGATGAATTTTTCAATTGTTCGCTGTTCTCCACTGAATTTAAAGTGGTAACTCGTAACGTGGTTCAACGAATTATGCGTACTTAATATCGTATGAATTTTTCCAATAAGATTTGCTCGATTTAAGTAAGAGCGAACTATTAAATATACGTATTTTAATAAATCATTGAATCAACAATTATCGTATTACAATAAAAAATTTGGAATATTTTAATCCCGCCGGGTTTTTTTAATTATTTGCCGGGGGATAATATTTTAATTATTTCAACTCCCAGAATCGCCCATTTATAATTAATTTGTTGGTTCTTTGAAAGTAAAATTTCTTTCTTTCTTAGGTTTGATTTAGTGACGATACAGAAACGACGATGGAGACGGAACGCCCATTCTTCTCCACATTGCTCCACTCTGCAAACTGAATTGAAGATCTCTGTTCCTCCCTTTCCCCCTTACACTCGCTGGTTCCATCCTTGGAAACCACCGGCGCAGTTCGCGAATGCGCCCTTCGTGAAATTTCGTCTATGCAATGAGAGAAAATTTTATTACTTAACATGTAATATTTCAAATCAAAATTTGATATCTTGCTAAATGATATATTAAATAAAGGAAAATTTTTGAAAAAAAAAGATTTATGGTTAGCGATAGAATATTAAATGTTCTCGACAAAAACTATTACAATTACAAATTTTTTAAAAATTATCATTATATATATGACTTTTGTTTAAAATAATACAAGTTATGTAAGTAAATATTAATTATTTAAACATATATGTATTGAATACAATAAATAATAAAGGAAAATTGTTTGAATATGAAAGGAATATTTGAAACAATACAACTGTTTTACTATATATATATATAATTTTATTTATTATATAAAAGATTTGTGCATTTTATTCTATATGAGCAGTCGATGAATCCAACATTTCAACTTCGGAACTAATATCATTGGAATAATTTACAACCATGTCTCGGGAACTGCGTTCCACTTTATCAGAAGTATTATCCTCAGCTTTACTGGAATCTTCTCCCCATCCAGAAAATAAATTTACTCTTAATTTATCAATATCTTGACTTCCTGCTCCAGCTATATTATTTGCATTTTCTACAGGTTCTGCATTATCTGTCTCTTGATGTTCATTTGCAGCATATTCATATTTTGGAATATCAGCTGGTGCACCTAAAAAGTATATTTATAGTCAATTAATATATGTATATTATAGTCAATATAAAATTAAATTTATATATATATATATATATACATATATACCAGGATATGGAGGTGATTCTTCTATAAGTTGTTCCATAACATAAGTTAACATAGTTGTTGTGAAAGTATCATCTCTTCTAAGTCCAAGTGCTCGATGAAAAGCATCAACAGCTTCTTGTGTATTTCCCATTAATGCATGAATGAAACCTACTGCTGCATAAGTTGACGCATTTAATGGATTTAACATTAATGCCTGCAATTATTAGAGAATTAGGGAATTTATATAATGGTTCATAAAAACTATTTTTATTTGAATTCAATTTCTTAACCTGTTGATGATATTCCAGCGCCTCTTCATATTTCTTCATTTTTCTACAAGTATGACCTAAATTATTTAGAAGTGCCTCCCATTTACTAGGTAGAATAACATCCTTTAGTCCGCCTTGAATTCTTCTCATGGCTTCTTTAAACTGCCGTTCAGCAGTTTTGTAACTGTATTCGATGAAACGACAACTGATAAATTAGGCAGATTTCCAAAAACCAGAGAAGAGTGGAAGTACACTAATCACGTTGAATGAATTTTGAACATATTTTTTGCATATTTCATATTAAAAATAAATGTCACAGTACTTACTCTAAATTATAAAAAGATATAACTCCCATTTCATGTATAACAAATGGATCATTCGGAGCTATTCCTTGAGCCTGTTGGAAAAACTTGTCAGCCAATTTAAGATTATTTGTTAAACCGCATTCAAGTCCAATGTATAAAAGTGGCAGGTGACAACCTTTCATTAATTGAGAAGCCTTAAAATAAGCAGCCATTGCTTGATCATGTTCATTTTCTACTGCAAAGGAATGACCATAAGCTAACCAAGCTGGACCAAATAATCTATCCAATGCTGTGGCTTTTGCTAAATATCTTCGAGCTGGATCACTTTTTCCTGTTATCAAAACAATACAATATATCTTATAAGAATACAAATTATTTTAAAATTATGAAATAAAAATGATAATTACCTAGACTATAATAATAACATCCAACTGCAAACCATGCTAAGGCCATGTCTGGATATAAATCAACTAATTTATGGGCTAAATAAAATAAAGCTGAAAAATGATTATATAATGTATAAAGTTTGTTTTTAATTGTGTATTATATTTTTATATGAAAACACACATACTTACCATTAGTCTTTTTCAGTTCTACTAAACAAGCAATATGTACTGGTAAGCATGAATTATGATATGGATCCTTTTTTAATATTCTAAAACATACAATAGAAATTATAAGATTATATAAATTTATACTATATACATAAAAACATGTATTACCTTTCTGTAAGGGAGAAACATTTATGATAATCACAATTATAATACAATCTCTCCGCTTCTGTAACTTCCATATCCAAATTACCTAATAATCTGTCTGTGACAAGAACTCCCATAACACTACATGTTGCAAGTGGTTGCTTTGTGTTTGGCTCCTGATATTTTTTCAATTTACTTTCATACAATAGTTGTAAAAGCTCTGCTTCAGCTTCTGTGCATTGTTCACCAAAAGGAAGAGATTCCAGAAGTTCCTTTTCTATTCAAATTATATGTATTATAATTATTTTCATTTTTATATAAAGTTTATGCCAATACATTTCAATACTACCTTCAGCAGCTGACAGCATTTGGTTATGAACCAATGCCTCAAATGCCTGATATGAATACACATCACAATGTAAAGCTTGTTTATAACAATCAGTTGCTACTGCTCTATTGTCTAAAGCTTCGTATATTCTTCCCTTTACATACAATATTGAACTTTGTACCTATTATAAAATACATACCAATTTATAAAATAATATTCTATCAAATAATAGAAATAATATTTAGAAGAAATTATAAGCATTATTTATACTTAATCACATTTTTTGGTGCGTCTTCTAATACATCTGCTCCAAAACCTGACTGTGTTATATTTGTACATACTTCTGATTCTTTAATAATTTGTAATGCTTCATTATATTCTTTTGCTTCTAATAAACTTCTTACTGTTAAATAGTGACACAGTATGTCTGTCTATAAAATAGTATCAGATTAATATAAGTAGATTACTATCAACATTTAGTATATTATTATCAATATTTACATTTATTTACAAATACATTATAATATTATAATCAAAACTTTATAATCAAAGTTTAAGTAATCATTATAATCAAAAGTTTTACAAATCAAGTTTACCTTTTCTAGTCCACGACTTCTGATCACATGAGCAGCCCTATGATATTGTTTCATTAAATACATACAATGTGCTAAGGTGCATACATCTTTAGGATCTTCGTTACTTAATGAAACAACTTTATCTGCCCAAAATAAAGCAGCACTATAAAGATGCTGTAAATAAACCAATAATCGTAAATAAATCAGTATTTTCTAATAGCTTACAATAAATCAAAGTCTTTAAAAAAAAACTTGATGAATTTTAGAATTTTACCAAATCGATGTACGATTTAATTAATTTTCTACAATTATCTAAGTCAATGTTCTTATTGTCTGACAAATTATTCATTTTTTCGCAATCTGCATCAACACTTTGACGCGCCATATTTAATTTAAATTTTGAAGGTTACGTATTCCCTTCTTAACAAATCAACGTTTGTATACACCAAGATACTTGTTGTTGTATGGTACCGTAAACTATGTACTTTTTTTACACATAAAAATTATCAAATTTTATTCCAAATTTGCCAAATTTAGATTTCATTGAACATCAAGTAGTCACATAATGTTGATTTGACGCAGACAGCGCGTATTTTTAAATCGTACGGTACAACGCAACAACAACAACAACAACACGCACGTTGTAAACATCGATCATTTTCTGCGTAACTACGGTCACCTACGGTTCTTGACAATTATTAGTCAAAACGCGTAGAGTGATTGGACAAGAACGTAGCACGTGGCGCTGCGCAACGAAATATGTACATATCATCGTGCTTCAAAAATTTCCCGCACGAGTTGGCGCTATAGATTGCGATCAAAAATTTCGTACATTATTCCTTCGCTAGAGAAATTACGAACCGGGGGACTAGAGAGTTAGAAGATGGCAAGAAACGAATGAATCGCGTGCTAATGCAAACGAAGGTAATCGTGCATAATTCGTGACGTCCGTGCAACTCTCGGTATTGTCGGCGTCTTCGGAATTTCGGTGACGACGTATTATTAACATTAATGATAATGTGAGAAGCCAGAGCAAAGCAGAAAGGGGGGTAAGAGTTCGGCAAACGGAACAGCCAAAAACTCTTGCAAGGCGATGTCAAACATGCGGCGACGAATTTCGCAGGGAAGTCTACCAGATCGACGGCGTATTTCGGCTAAGATTTGTCAGTGAAACTAGTGCCAATGAGTGTGAATATATGGCGGCGCGAGTACTTTTACTGAGCATCTTGTTTACAGAAGTGCTAAAGCCCGCTTGTGCCGCAGGTGCGTCTCCCTCCTCTTCTCCATTCTAATCTGTTTATATTCGCCAAACTGATACACGCTGGACCACGCGTCTAACGTTCGTTCGTTCACATACACAACTTATCAATAGTTATAATCTTGATATCTTTTTCTTTTTTTCACGGACTGTGTATTATTTGATTGAAATAAGAACTCAAACTCAAAATTTAAATATTTCTTCGAATACATTTTGAGAGGAATAATCGTGTCTTCTGATGATTGTTTATATCACTATGACATGCGTGGAAATAAATTGTCAAGCAAGTAGTTAAATATGTTTGTACATTCGATTGGGAAAAAAGTGATTGAATTATGATAAATTTATTTTGATCATTTAAAATTTAACAGGTACATATCTATATATGGTTTCAGTAAAGAAATGGGATATTTGTCTTTTTCTTTTGTTCTTAATTATATAAATCGAGTCATAAATATGATTTAACAAACTTAAATTAATGTAGAAATGATTTTATAATCGTTAGAGACTATTCTTTAAATCATTTATAAGCTCAATTTTTTATCTGCAGCATTATTCAAGTATTATTTGAGCATTTCAGATTTTATTTGTTTTATATTCTATCATATAATATATTGAATCGCACCTTCATAACTTTGACGTAAGAAAGATGATATTTATTGTAATTTTAAATATGATAGTTTTTAACATTAAAAAGTTGATCAATTTCTCAATATATTGTCATTAGTATTATATAAAAAGTAGGTAAAAACAAATTTTTAGATAGCATTTTACATTTTATATTTTAGGTATCAAAGAAATTGGAACTGGTCTACCTAACAAAAACTTGTCAAAATCAGAAAACTTCAACATTAGTCCAACCAAAGGTTCAGGCATAACATTAGAAATTCAACCTAGTGGTCATGTGATATTAGGGAAAAAAGGAATTACACTTACTTGTATAAGTGGATCAAATCAAAATATTTCTTGGTTATACAATGGAGCACCGGCACCACCATGTGGTATTGCACGTTGTACTCTTCTCAGAAATGGTTCTCTTCACTTACATAAGGTATGTATTGAAGAATCTCGTATTTATCTTGAAATTAAATCAACTAAATTTTTCATTTTATTGTTATAATAGATGGTGCAGAAATTTAAAGAGAAAAATGCTACTACAGTTAACTTTAAAGATTATTACAAAGATGAATATCGTTGTGTAACACGTACTAATTTAGGATTTTTAAGATCATCTCCTACATTTATTCACATAGCAGGTAAGTTTTCTGTTTAACACATTATTAAGCTGTCTAATTTTATAAATGGCATCAACATATATAATTATGTTATTTAGAACTTGCCCATGTATTTAAAAAATCACCAGAAGATGTAACTGCACAAGAAGGTGAAATTGCAAGATTATCTTGTTTAATAGATAGTATTCCTTTTCCTCCTAATATCACGTGGCAACATAATGAAAAAATATTGTTGCCCAATCAGAGTAATTTAAAGTAAGTATATAATTAACAATGAAACAATTTTTGTTTGTTTTGAAACAATGAAACATATTAATTGAGATTGTTTAATTTGCAGTAGTAAGTATATAATGGTACCACCAGGTGTTCTGTATATAAAAGCAACGAAATTATCAGATGCTGGTTCATATAGGTGTGTATCTGTGTGAGTTGTAAAAAAGTTGTAAAACATTTCGTAAAGAGATGTTGTAAAACATTTTTGTAAACTATATATATTATCTATATTCATAGATGCATAGTAAATAATGAATTCCTAAAGAAAACCAAAAAAAGTAAAGAAGCAAAATTAACTGTTATTTTACGACCAGAGGGTAACGGATCGTATATACCACCATTGTTATTTCCACAAATTTCATATAATCATTGGTTGTTAAATGGATCGAATCTTAGTTTAGTATGTGCTGCATCTGGATATCCACAACCGCTTATAATGTGGTCATTTATTCCTCGCTATATTGGTATTTCACATACATACAATTTACTTTAAATGATATTTTAGTGTATACAAGTTTAATGATTTACAAATTTTTAGATAATCATAATGTTGCACAACCTCGCATTTTGCTTAATTCTAGTATTGGTATTAGTATATTGTCATTAGTAAATGTGAGTGCATCTGATGCAGGAATTTATGTATGCTCTGTAAAAAACTTTGTTACTAATAACGTAGAAATTCAAGTAAGTTATTACAAAAAATAAATATTAAATATTAAATATCATGGGTGTTCATAATTTTAATAATATGGTACAAAAAATATTTTAGAATATAACAGTGGATATATTAATACCACCGTCATTTGTGAAAATACCTACAAATCAAGTATGTCCAAATGGAAGAACTGCAAGATTTGAATGTCAAGCACAAGGGTTACCTGTGCCTAAAATATATTGGTTAAAGGATTCATTGAATATAACAATTAATGGTAAAGTTATTGGAATGCCTGTATGTATTATATACTCATGTATAAACATTTTTACAGGACGTAGGACGATATATATAAAAGAATCTAATAAAATGGAACTGGCAATATCAGCAACAGTTCCATCGGATTCTGGTATTTATCAATGTGTTGCTGTAAATTCGGCAGGAGAAATTTGGGCCGCAGGTCGGCTTCAAGTGAACACGTCTCGTAACAGTCCTGCTGCACCTACCTCTTTGAAATGTCGTGCTCTGTCACCCGTTAAAATTTTTATTTCCTGGGAACCACCAAAGTCTCTATCACATAGCAGTATTAAAGCTTATACCGTCCATTATAGTCCCGTAGGTAAGTTTAAGAAATTTAATATGTATAGAAATATAATAGTAATTAGTTAAAAGTTTTATAATATTTTGTAATATTTCATATGTTATTTTCGTAAAGAAGGAGGCAAAGAAGAAGTTTCTCCACCTGAACCGGGTAATTCTACGTCAGTAGAAGTGACGAAGCTTCTTGAACCATATACTAATTATTCCTTCTATATACGAGTGTGGAACAATTATGGTCCTAGTGATCAATCAGCCACCATTTTGTGTTCTACAGCCCCAAGTGGTGCGTTATTTTAATGTAAATTTACTATAAACATAACAAAAAACGAAAAATATTGCTTATCTTTCTTTTATTCAGTTCCTAAAGGTGCACCAAAAGTAAACGTGAATATACTTAGTAGTACAAAGTTAAATGTATCATGGGAGCCGTTATCCAAAAAAGAGTCGCGTGGTGTTGTGGTACAATATAAATTACAGTGGAGATTGCATGAACATCCATCTTCTCGGGTTCTTCATTTACCCGCCGACGTGGAATCTTATGTATTTTCTGGTAATAATTTTTTCTCTTTTATGTGATTATATCAGTTTTATATTGCTTAAAAATTACTAATCATGTTTTTAAAGATTTAACACCTGGAGCACAATACGATCTACGAGTATTAGCCAGAACAAAACAAGGTTGGCCTAATATGAGCGAATCACAATTGGAATGGACTACTGTAATCATGCCATCTGTTGAACCTAATCAATTTATTATCAAAAATGTTGTGGACGTACAAGTATTAATGGTAAATGCTTCAATTGTGAAGGTTAGTATACAAATTTTTTAATCAAATTTCTTTAATGTTCTGTAATATTGAAATAAATTTTGTCGTGTAGATGAAATGGAAAATAAATTTTAAAGAAAATAACAGAATTGAATCAGAATTTGATCTTTGGCAAATTTATTATGAGAATCAAAATGGACATAAATTGGCAACTATTTTTTTACCACAAAATGTTACCGAATATATATTTACTAATCTTGGTAAGTATTGATCACAATCATTTCTTCAATCAAAATTATTATATTATGATTTCTTTTAATTATCTTTTTTCTTGCTTAGATGTGAATGTTTCTTATACAATGGGCTTATGTATGATAAGTTTTAATAAAACAACAGGCTGTTTAACAAAACAAATTGAGACTATTCAACCTAATACAAGTAAGTTCATTATCAATATAAATTTTGTTATAACATAAATGAAATAATTATATATATCATTTTTATTTATTAATCAGATAATGTACCAATGGCCTTGGAAGCAATTCCTGTTTCCCCCACTTCTATAAATGTTACGTGGTCTTTAAATGGCGTTCATGAAGTGAGCTCTTTTGAATTATGTTATCACGCAATTCATATTGTAAATTCAGATGGCCCTAAATGTTCTATATTGTACGTAATATAAATTTTTTATAAATTTTAATTTACGTTAATATATTGCACTAAATATCTTTAACATATTTCTGACAGGAACGATACGAAAGCAAATATTGATAAACTCAAACCATTTACATTATATCAATTTAAAGTAAGAGCCATTCAAAATAATACATTTTATAGCGAATCTGTAGAATGTTATACAAATGAAGATAGTAAGTGTAAAAATACATTGAATTCATTTGTACATTTATATTAAAAATTATATTAAAAAGATAGTAACTTAAAATATTAATTTCAGTTCCTGGCAAAGTAGAAGAAGTACAATGGTTTTTAATAAATAATACAAAAGTACGAATTGCGTGGAAGGAACCAAGTAATATAAATGGTATAATACAAAATTATTTCGTTATATATACTATGGACTTAATGGATTCAGCTGCAACATTGAGAAATGTGACAGTACCTGGTAATAAAACTTCAACAACTTTACCTGGCTTAACTCCAGGAAAACGTTATTTTGTTATGGTACAAGCTACAACAAAGGCCGGTTATGGTAAACCGTCAGATCCTATAATCATTATTACTGGCGGTTCAGTAAAAGTACCAAGTCCACCAGATGAACAAAAACCACCACAAAATACAAAACCTGATCAAAGTCTTGGTAAACAAATTTATTTGCTTAAATTATATAACATAATGAAATGGTAAAATTGAATGATATAACCATTTTATATTTACTTTAGGTGTAATTCTTGGTGTAAGCATAAGTATTGGATTTATTACAATTTGTTTATGCAGTATCTATTGTCGAAAAAAATGTGAAAATGCGCGTATTTTGAGAGAAACAGCGCAATCTACAAAAGGTCGTACTTCGATTCGGAATGGAAATAGATGTTGCGCAGATCAGTCTTCTACATCAGTGAGTCAACAGATGAATACTAGAGTGACGCCTAATGAAATTGAACTTGCTGTTCTTTGTCCTACTTCTCCAATCACAACTAATCCACATTCGGATACGAAAGTATGTAAACACGTGTTTGTAATGTATATAAACAGAAGTCTATATTTAAAAAATTTTGTGAAAATATCTCACTAGGGTGGCAAATCTAATGGAATTCTCGAGTCTTGTGTGAAAGAACCTTTATTACCATCATGGGAAATCAATGGTGAACCGAAAGATATTCATATATCAAAAAATTCTCAGGTACAGACAGTTTTCATTTTAAATTATACAAAATGATTAAATAATTTTATATACAAAACTAATAGATATTTTGAAATATAGTACAAAACAATAGACAATGTTGTCTTGAATACACAAAAACAAGAACAAGAACCAGAACAAGATTTAGATGGCACGCAGCTTACGGTGGTCAATTGTACTTTAGGCAGTAGCAATAGCAGTTTAAATAATAATTCTGGTTGTCCAGATGGAGATACGTCCTTACCAAAATCTATGTATATATCTGTTCCGGCACTTGGACCAAATGGATGAAACCATTAGGCAATACATCTGAGTGTTCATATTTTCCTCCTATGCTCCCGTGCAACAGGTAGAATCTAAAAGTTTTCGTGCAACTCGAATCATTTGATTGCAACTTGTATATACATACAGAAGTATATATACTTACGTATGTATGAATTACAAGAACAGAATTCTCAAGGAAGTTAAAAGCAATGCAAGTTACTGTATTTTACAAGTTTAATACAACATAACTTGTAAATGAAAATACTAATGCATACATGATTAATGTAAATAATAGTGTTTTGAAAGTGCGTTGAATCTGGACACTTAAACTATTGTCTTGTATATAATTCAAAGCAAGTTATTATTATCAACACAGTATTTTCGCATATTTCCCATAGCAGAATCGACAAGGAATGTAGTAATTTCTAAACTTCATTTTATGTGAAATAATACTGTGGCACAGATACACCATGCAAATGATACTTAATAATATTCATTAGATAACTTGCTCATATATATATTGAGGTGACAGCTATAAAGATGAAAATTAAATAAATGGGGTAATACGAAAATTCTTAATGCGCCTGAAAATAGGGTGCTTGTTAATTATGAGTATGTTCATAAAATATGTTTCGAATAATAGTGAAAAAGTAAATAATGCATTCCTTCACACTAGAAGACAAAATTATTAAATATCCAAATTACGGGTAAGGCCTAATCTATTTCATAATATATATTGCTTTTATAAAGAGCAATAGTACTGATCATTCCAAAATCTTAATTTTTTCTATTAATTAAATTTAAATTAACAAGAAAATGTTCTTAGGTTTTAAGATATTAAGAAAAGTACTAATCAGATTTTGTGTATTAAAACTATGGTCTAGATTTTTTTTTTATTACAAATAGACTATAACTATACATATAGCATTAAAAATCTTGGCAAATATTTATTCTATTGAAAAATAAGACGTTATCAAACATTTTTAAAAAGAGTAATTGAAATGTCCATATTATATAATTTAACAGGACCTTTTTTATACTACAAGTTTGATGATTGTATTATACACTATTGAAACATTTAAGAGCAGGAAAAAATAACAATAAAATTTTTAAAAACAGCATTTTATAATATATATAAAAAGATCTTAAAAAAATTGTTTTAATTTAATCATTGGAAATGTATAATATATATATATATATATTTTTTCCTGTTCACATGATAAAGATAAATCTTATGTTGTACAAGATATTTAAAGTTAACTACATCATACAAAAGCAAAAAGTGAAAAATGCGAAAGAAAACTATTAACATATTCCAGACTGGTGCATGTTACCATGACAGAAAAACCCAACACAGTACCTGATAGTCTAAGCTATATCTTTTAGAGTGAGACGTAGATATGTCATGTTATTATTGTACCTCCATTAATTGTTATTTATTACATTTTACATTCAGTACTATTTTAAATGATCACATTACACTGAATTTATGCAATAATATAGTCACTACAAGCACAGTATGAAATCGTGTAAAAATAGAATTAATTCAATCTGCACATGCTAGAGATTTTACCATATATTTATTATACAGAGTTTTACATCTTTGTACATGATAATTTGTTAAACATATAATTTAAAGTCATTTTTGAAAAAATTATTCTGCCTTATGTTGAAATAATGTTGCTATTAATAGAGATTTTTTATATTGTATATTCTATAACTAAACTTTTTTGAACGTAACTCAACTTTTCTATTTCTATCAAAATTCTCGGTATTAGTGAATTATTAAAAAAATTTCTGATTACAGCTTTATGAAAATAAGTAACTTCATTTGAATACGAAATTCATTTTTATGAAATTCGTTACATATTTTACGATCACGATTATTAGAATCTCAATTTCATGAAGACAAACTATTGTAGCTATTTATTCTCGACAGTTTTACAACAAATTATGTTTGTTATGAAACAGAAACACATTTCACAAAGAGAATATTTGTTTTGTGATTTTTATTTAACTGATTTGTTTTCCATTTGTTATCATATTTAACACGACCTGTTACATTTTATGTTACTGACATATAGTAGTATACTTTTATATTTGTTGAAAGTATTTGTTACTCTTCTTAGAATTAAATAAGAAACAAGAATTGATATATAATAGTAAGCAACTAGTAACGCTCATGAATTCATTTTTCTTTCTGCATCAAAACTATTAAAATTTTTTGCACTGTATGTATATGTTAATTATTAAGCTTGTACAATTTTCTAACATTAACGGAAAAAAAGGACAAAAAAAATTATATAGGAAAAGATATTATTTTTAAGGAAAAAAAGAATGATAGATCAAAAGCATTGATAAAGAAAAGAGATATAATAATTATATATAACAACAAAATATTCCATAAAGGCAAATATTATACCTTTATCATTTTAAAAGCTGTTTTGACTTTATAATATACAAAACTTAATCAATGTTTGTAATATTTTGATTATTTTTACTTTTTAGCAGCATAATGTACTGTATTTTTTAAGCGAGATATTGTTTTGTCTACTATTCGCGTTAATTTGTACCTTATATAACATGTTTCCAGTAAGACAACATTCGCTAAATTTAAAATGAATTGAAATAATGGTGTTGAATTGGTATCGTAATAATTTTGATTAATTGTATGAATAAGTTTCAAACTTTGCAAAAAAGAAAAAGCAAAAAATAGAGTCGCCGTGCTGTTATTCGAGTGTTTTTATTTGTTTCAAAAGTTGTTGATTACACAATATTGAAGTACAAAGCAATAAACATTATTATCTTTAGGCTACAGATAGAAAATATCAAGTATTGTAAATGTTATATTTAGAATATAACGATATATAAAAAAAAATATTGGAATTGAGGCTATTTTGATTGCAAGATTTTTAAAAAAGTATTTGTTTGTCTTATAAATTATTATATGCGTTGATCTAGAAATATAATCTATTCCTCTGTTGTATTACGCTAAGCGATATTTCAGTTAAGTACATAAGATATTACTCATATTACTTTCATCATTTATACATTAAATTTGACCTTCCATTATATCATTAAATTTGTATTACTAAATGATAAAAAAATAGTATTATTTCATTTCATTTGCAATAGTTCTTTTTACGAAGTATCAATAGTATTGGCCATACACAAATAAAGTATTAATTATGTTGTACGGCGACTCTAGTCAAATAAATATACCTCCATAATTGCCACTTTTTTCAAAGGGTAGATATCTTACATTACTTAATTTTAACTTAACCTCAGTACCTATTACACAGCACTATAATTTAGATTTACACAATTTACCTCAGAAAATTTATTCTCATATACAGTGAGTAGATATAGCCAAGACATTATACTTTATTTTATATAAGATATATATGAAAAAGTAAACCCGGTAAAAGAAATTTGATGTTTGTATCATTGCCGTTAATTATAGCAATTTTTGTACATTGAGAAAACTTTATTAATTTATTTTTTCATAAACCCTTATCATTTTTTTTACTGAAACATATACAGCTAATCTATTGCTATAATTATACTGTTTTTTAGGGTGCAGTTAGTTTGTAAATATTTTTATCTACAATTGTGTATATATTATCTGCAAAAAATATTAAAAGTATATATTTTAATATATTATGTATAATGAACTACATCAAATTATAATCTTATTGTTTAAAGTATTAAAACGATACACGAAATATTTAATGATATTGTTGACCCTTCTGATGCAGTATCTTGTTGTAACCAATGATTGAAATAAAATTAAGACAGTGTATCGATGTTGGTTGTGTTAAAATATATATTAAAAATATATACCCAACCCTAAGAAAAATTTGTTTTGTAAAAAGTATTAAAATATAGGAAAGTAAATAAATGCGTAAATGAATAACTTTATTATCAAAGAATTAATAACAATTGCTTCCGAAGAGTTATGCTATTAATTTTATTTGGCAGTTATTGCCGCTTTTTTATATTATCTTATGTAAAAAGTAGGTTTATTTTATTAATTTTTTTGTGTTTGGCGTTTTAGAAATATTTTCTAGCTTAATCAATATTATTTGTACTTGATTTAATACATTATATAATTTAAATATATCTAATATACTAAATTTATATAAACATAAGATATCATTTATTTGGAATAAAAAGATTTCTAAATTACGAGTCACAGCTTTTGGAAGATACATTAAGTGGAATGCAGTGGAAACAAAATCCTTCGATTCTATAAATCTCATTAACTGTTTAACAGTTTTTATTTATACTCCCAGTCTTGAAAAATTCAGTATAAAAAGCATTTTGGCGATGCACATAATTCTCTAAAATATTTATCCAAATAACATTACATGCTATAATATATCATGTTTAGGTATGTAAATATCTAGTTTTATGTTTGTTCTTCAATATTTTTTAACTAATGTCAAAACTTGACTAGCAACCCTAAGGTGCAAAAATTGTATACTTCAAACTATAATAAAATTAAGTACATTAATTCCTAGTTTATCACATTTGCAATAGGCTTATACATGAAATCTTCATATTCCATCTGTACTTTTTTATAAATTCAACTAACGATATTTGTTAGAAGATAAAATACGAGTAAATTGTATAACATACAATAGAGTATGTAACTTGGATTACTAGGCACAAGGTGAAACGCTCCAAAAGTTACTTCATACAAATTATTGTAAGCTTCTCCATTATTTAATCTTGGCAGTTTGTATTGCTAAAATTCATAAAACCAAGGAATGTGGAAATATTTTCATATTTGCATAATCGTCAAGAACCTATAAATAAATAAAATAATACTTTTCTCATCAGAATTTATATTTTTTTAGTAATTTGAAAAATTGTTTACCTCTTTTAAAGCATCTTTTGTAAGTTTTGGATAAAGATAACTGAAACCAATATTTGATAATTTTCCTACTTGCAGATATAAGTGCTTATTGTAAAGAAGTTCTTGATCTATGTATGGAGACAGAGGACTATTTTCCACTCCATCTTTATTGCAAGCTTCTGCCCAAGGTCCCATATGTTTGTCATTTACTTCTTCAACAACAGAATTCATATCTGTCTAAAATATATAAACAAAATAATGTTTTTAACTTGTATCTAAAATTTGCATTACATATATTCAAATTTATTCATAGTTATATCTTTAGAATAATATTATTTCATTACTTTCTTTTATATTAAGGAAAAAATAAGTATGTGATATGTGCAAATATACATTTATACATACACACACAGTCACACATATCATATAAAGTTACATGATATAATACATAAAAAAAGAAGAATATAATGGAAGAAAGTTTTCACCCATACTTTAGCTAGTGTAGATAGTGCAGTACCCCAGTAATCATGATTGATATTAAATAATTCTGAAACTATAGCACTGATTGATCCTTGAGTTGAGTCACCATCATCGACAACATTATATGTTTGGTCTATAGTTTCTGGCCTATTTACTATATGCCAAATAGCTCTGGCTACATCTCTCACATGAACTGTGTTCATGTGAAGATCTGGTCCCCAAAGTAACTTCATCATTTCTCCCAAATGTTTATAAACAGCTCCAACTACTAAACGTGGTGCTAGAATAGAAAATTAATTTTTATATATAAAATATTTGAAAAGAGTTCAGTTTATTTGTTCATTTTTTATTAGAAATTAAATTATTACTTAATCCATTTCTATCACCACAGCCATATACAATAGCTGGTCTAACTATTGTATAATTTAAATTTGGTATGTTTTTTAAATCATTCTCTACTTGTAACTTGTACTTTGCAACAAATGTCCATGGTTCCCCAACATCTTCTTCTTTAAGAGGATTCTATTGAGATGTTACACTTTAATTTTTGTAACAAATTATTCAAAATGAAAATATTAAAGTTCATGTACCTTTTCAGAAGTACTAAAATTACCAGAAGATATTTCCACATAATGGTCAACTTGTAATTTAGCAGCTTGTTGAGCACAATTCATACTCAGTTTATAAATTCCTTCTTTGTACACTGGATCTGTCTGGCCGCTCTTTGTTTCTCCAGCGCAATTGATTACAAAATTAATTGGGTTGTCCGATAAAAATGCATTTTGACAAGATGCTACAAACAAAAATCCAAAAGCTTCGTAAATCGTAAAGTGCGCGTTTGGTAAAAAAAATTATCGCAATTGCTTCGTCAAAAATAGATAAACGTTCTTATCAGAATTTAAATTACCTGTATTGATTAGATTAGCGCTTTTAAATTCGAGCAAAGGATGTTTAAATAACTGTTGATGTTTAGTATTTAGCCAAGCAGTTTGCGGTGGTACTTTATCTACGACACGTACAAAAGACACAAGATCGTTATCCAGTAGATATTCCACGAGATTACGTCCTATGAAACCGCATCCTGTTTCAGCGATAAAATATCTTTTTTAGTTGTGTTGTTTACCATTTCCGTTATATATTATCGCACGATATATAATATATACTCACCTCCTAAAATTATTATGCTTGGCTTTTTATCAGAACCAGACGTTGCCATGATTATTTGTCATTTAAATCTGTTGTTTCTTTTTTAAGTTTCGTTCACTTTTTATTAAAGTAAGGAAAACGTTAAGCGTTGTTGTGACACTTCATAAAAAAAACTTCAATTAGCGATATGGTTATCGAATCACTGTGCGACTGCCTTTCATCTAACCTCAAAAATATGCCGCGAATGAACGTGTTAACACTGTTCTGTACAGATGCCTCTCATCCGAATCATCGATGCTGAAAGTAGTTTTTGACTACCTTAAGTTAGAAGAAGACAAAATCATGAACTACCGTTCACTGACGATTCTTGGTTGTAATTTAAAAATGCATTCCAAATCGTACATCGGTCACTAACGAACAAGATATAAAGAGCAGCTATCTACTTGAAAACGAGATTACGAATGGTCGATAGTGATGGTTGTGTTCCAAAATTGATGCCACAGACGAGGTACATATATGCCTCGACTAAGATTTTATAAATTTTAAAATAATTTTATAATATAACAATATATGTAATAATACGTAATATATAAATATAATAATTGTTGTTTTAATATAGCATTACAATGTAAAAATTTTAAAAATGTATTTTATAGATTTCACAGATTTACTTTTTTTTCATAATTTATATTAAATAAGATATTGAGAAATTCGTATCTCTATTTTATACATTTCCTATGTTTCACGAGGTATCGAACTTAAGGAAGAAAATACAAGAAAAATAAAATATAAATTGCAAATGTCGAACACACCAACTTTCTATTAGCGTAGTACTTCTATTGCGATCCATTAGTTTATGATTAATCTGCGATGCATCTGGCATGTAGCTTTATATCCTCTCAAGCTTAGTTGATTTTTGTCAATTTTTCTGAACTGTGTTACGTCCAACGTGTACTCAAACCTTGAAAATTTGTTTGTTCATTCTCCGAATTAAATACGGCGATCTTAAAGTAACAAGAAGTGTTTTAGTGGCAAAAATAATGACATAAATCCATGGTGTGCGCGTTCCGACATAAACGTGGGAGAGGAGAGGAAGAGAGATGTGTTGGTGGATGAATTACTACAATTTGCTTAATAGCTAATAGACTCGGTTTCTTCGTCTTTTCTTTTTTTTTTTTTCAATTTGTTTAAGCTTTGATATACTCGAATGGGAAAGAATGGTGTCGTAGACGATCGAATTTGTGAAAGAGGTGTACACGATGGTGTGGATTACGTAGAAATAACCCAGATGTGACGGCTAAGCGCGAATCCCGGACCTTGCGCACCAAAGTGCGGCGCTTTAGCCACGATCGTGAACAACCGTGCGTTTAGACTTGAAAAATTTCTGGTATGCTTTTCATGATTTGTTCACGATGTTCTTACATGTGACGATACTGCCATATCTCACCGTAGGATTGTTAGGTAATTGCACGTTCCATTATCATTCACTTGACAGTTGCATCCGCAAGTTAAAACGTCGCTGTACGATCTTCTACGGATCGTGATATGTACCATTTTCTTTCGCCGAATGCATTTCGAACTGTTACTAAAATCTCATGCGCTCTCACGAACCAATATTACACACTCTATGTTTATAAACGTGCTTCATTATCCTATATGCATTCGATTAAATGACGAGTATTCCAGTTCAGATTTTTTTTTTTTTTCGTTTCCTATTACGATCACTGACAGAACGTTTTTGATCAGATGCAATAATACGAAATTAACTTGAAGACATACATTTGAAGTATGAAGTATAAGTTGTCTAGATACAATAGAATAACACAAATCTTTGTTTGTGTTGAAAAGAGAAAAGCGAAAGAAGAAAACCGAATCTTTTTATTAGTACCTTACCATTGTTGGTTGAAAATCTTTTGTTAGGCATTGTACATTAAAGATACAAATAGCCGTAATTAATATTATTTATATGGTTTTGCAACTGTCAATTTTTCTTATTATTATATAAATCCTTTTCGTTGCTAAAAATGTAATTTAAAAAAATCTTTAATTTTTAGGAGTTACATTAGGACACGATGTTAAAGGTTCATCAGTTTGTGAATTTTACAATGAAACGATGTGTGCAGAATCCCAGCAGGGATGCTCGGGAAGAGAAGAATGTGGGCAACATGATCCAGGAAAAAGAAATCATTGCTATGTATTGTGGCAGATTGACAATGTTACTAAAAAATCTATAATTAAATTAAAGGTGAACATGAAATATTTACATTATAGTTATATGTTATATTATTTATTTTTCAATTCTTTTTATTCCTAATTGAATTTTTAATTTTAGGGATGCTTCCTGGATAGCAATGATTGTTATGACAAGCCACACTGTATTGAAAACAGTGCAGAAAGAAAAAAGGAATTATTTTTCTGTTGTTGCGATGGTAATATGTGCAATCAGAATTTCACATGGGAGCCTCACCCAACTTCTTCTTCTAAACCTGTTCAAACTTCTGTCTTTCATGGTGAGCATGTATTTTGAATGATTTACTACATTCATTGAGATATACTACATATACATAATATACATTGTATACATAATTATATTTCAGAATTGGAACCCGTTCCAAATACAGAGCAACAAATAATAACACTTGTTTTGTCAATATCGATACCTATGCTCTTACTTGTTATTATATTGCCATTCTTATATTGGTGTTACCGACGTCGGAAGTCGGGATATTTCAACGAGGTTTGGAAGGCATATGTACAGATCTTTTAATTACTAATTGTTATAAATCTTTTGTTTGCATGCTGCACTATAAACTATTTTTATTATGTACATATCACATAAAATGATTTTTGTAGGTACCAACACTAGAACCTCTGCCATTACCGCAACCCTCTCCTAATTTGGGTTTGCGTCCGATACAATTGCTTGAAATAAAAGCTCGTGGTCGTTTTGGAGCTGTATGGAAAGCTCAGTTGAAAAGTGAAATTGTTGCTGTTAAAGTATTTCCAATACAAGATAAACAATCCTGGCAAACTGAACAAGAAATTTTTAAACTTGCTCACATGGATCATGAAGATATCTTACGTTTCATAGGCGTTGAAAAGAGGGGTGACAATTTACAAGCTGAATTCTGGTTAATCACTGCATACCATGAGAAAGGTTCATTGTGTGATTATTTGAAGGCAAATGTTGTTACATGGCCTGAGATGTGTAGAATAGCAGAATCTATGGCAAGGTAATATTTTAATACGTTGTTAAGTAATATTCCATATTCGTTTCTTCCAATGAAAACTGAAATTATTATTCATTAGGGGCCTGATGCACTTGCATGAAGAAATTCCAGCCAATAAAGCAGATGGATACAAACCTGCTGTGGCTCATAGAGATTTTAAGTCAAAAAATGTTTTGCTTAAAGCTGATATGAGTGCTTGTATAGCAGATTTTGGTTTAGCACTAATATTTCATCCTGGGAAACCTTGTGGAGATACCCATGGACAGGTACATATTTCATGCGTATTACAATATGTATAGTTCAATATATCTTCTGTTATTTGAAGGTTGGAACAAGAAGATATATGGCTCCAGAAGTTTTAGAAGGAGCAATTAATTTCACAAGAGATTCATTTTTACGAATCGACATGTACGCCTGTGGTTTGGTGCTCTGGGAATTAGCTTCGCGATGCACAGTGCAAGATGTAAACTCTTATTTACATATATTTCGATCCATCAAATCTGTATTACTGATTATTAAGTTATGTTATATCTATTTGCTTCAGGGACCAATTGGGGAATATAGATTACCATTTGAGGATGAAGTAGGTCTTCATCCCACTTTGGAAGATATGCAAGAAAGTGTTGTGCATAAAAAAGAAAGGCCAATTATTTTAGAAACATGGCGTAAACATCCCGTAAGTCAATTTTATATAAAATCATAAATAACAGATCTTTGTTAAATTTGATATTCTTGTTTAAGGGACTACAATCAATATGTGACACAATGGAAGAGTGCTGGGATCATGATGCTGAAGCACGTCTTTCAGCTTCTTGTGTAATGGAAAGAGTTGCTACATTGAGTAGGACGCTTGTTTTAAATTCATCGACGTTAATACGAGTTGATAATACCAACGAGACTATTACCACTAAGGAGTCTAGTATGTAGTTAATGTACATGTATTATAGCTTTAGTTAAATTGCACAACCATTTTCTGTACCATAATTTTACGCATACATCAATGAGGAATGTTAAAATATTGCATGCTATTTTATAATGATTGTTTTTCGCTTTTTTCTTTTCTGTAAAAGTTTTATGATATAAATCATGATGTAAATGATATAAATTGTCGCGAATAAAATTGTTTCTGTTAATGAAATAATAAGTAGAAATGACAGTAATAAGTAGAAATATTTTTACGAAGATAAATTCTTTTAAAAGCTGTTATTACATTTAATTATTGTCTTGATGTTACTTATCTCATTGAATTGTATATAATCTTTGAATTGTATATAAATCATTTATATTAAAGTTAAATTTTATAATATAGTTTTTATAAAAATTTGGAACATTAAATAATACGAATAAATCGAGCGTTCATACTAAAACGTTCATCATAAAAAGAGCTTTATTCTTAAATTTACATTTCACTTGTAACTCTCATTTAAGTGAAAACTGCGATGCAATTAAAGATATTTCTTTATAAATACAGTATTAATAACAAACGTAGATGTTGAGATTCTTATTCTTCATTTTTTTTAGAAATAAGTTTCAATTTATTGTGTCAAATAAAATATATTTTACTAATATTTTGCAATTTATTTTATATAGAGTAATTGTATTCCTCATTGATGTTAGCGATCACGCAGTGATTGATCAGAGATAACAAAATAAGTTAAATACTCGGCAAGTGGATATTCAATGAATAATTTTTATCTGTAAAGTCTTATCATATGTGAATTGTTACAAAGATAACTCAATTTTATACAAAGTACCTGGTAGAAACAGTCAAGTTAACTGATTGGAAGCCATGAGGAATTTATTAGGACTTTTGCACGAAATAAATGAACTTTGATTATTTTGCATTTTAAAGCGTGTAATATTTAAGGTGACTAATTTATTTCGCGAAATAAGATTTTTTCCATGACCTCTTTTTAATTTTAAACATTATATTATATAATATGAAAAGTGAAGATAAGTATATTGAAAGTACATTGCATAAATATATATAATATTTATTTAAATTTAAATTTTATTTATTAAATGAATAATTTTCTTATTAATTCGAAGTATATAAAATGTAGATTACAAAAATATATTGAACAATCAAAATTAATAAGTATACTGTTCATGGATTAAATTTTATTAAGCCAAGTAAAAGTCTTCCTGATGTATTTTATTTTTAACTATAATGATTTCATTATAGCAGCACACAGTTTTCTCAAGGAAAGTGATTCTCTAATTATTACATACATGACCCAGCTTTGAAGTAAGTCTTGCATCCAGTACATTCACGGTGGATATGTAAGAGAGGTTACATAATTATATTGAATATATAATTATTATCTATTATTTATATGCTGAAAATAGTAAAGGAAACGGAGCATCTTGCTTGGACCAATTTTTTACAATATATATAATTTTTTATGATGTATATCATTTAGTTAAAGAATATTTTCACTAGATTCAGTATTCAATATTTTAGATAATATTGCTTTTTACATTATAATTTCTTCCAAGTTTATTATATTGAAGACTGTGTACAACAAGGTTGCACAATTTTTGAACTTTTATTCATTCTATAATGATAATTATAACTACAATATAAAACTATTTTTTAAAAAATAATGGTTATTCAAGATGCACGTTTCGAACGGTTCATTTATATATTTAAATAATGATTTGAATGTTCTAAACAAATGATTTCTTTTACTTGCTCTGAATTATTTTAATTAAAAGGAAACAAAGTTGTATTACAAATCAAATCTATGCTATAATCTTTCATTTTGTGAATAGTCAAATCTTTGGGCTTAATGAAAGTTGATGCAATCAAGATCGCATTATACAAACTGTGATAATAAGTATGAGATTTAAGTATTGTAATAATAAATAAGGTCTATCTATTTCAAACATTTCCCATAATTCACAATTATAATTTCTCAGAGCAAGTAGAAGATAAACAGATTGTTTGATACTGGATTTTAGCAGTGCCAAAAATATATGCACACATTATAGCTTCATCTTTGTATATTAATTTGTAGCTAGATAAGAAACTGAAATCGGTAACATGTACCTATTAATATTTAACATACGATGTTATAAATAGAAAATTAACCTATAATTGATTATGTAGTATTTTTTTTATTTTATTTTATGAAGAAAGAAGTTTCTGTATAATATTCATCTTTGCAATATAATTAGGGTAATATTAAATGATCAAATGAATTATAATTTGTTTAACAGTTATACCATTTATCACACAATTTCATTAGTGAAAATCAATTATGGGTTAATTACTACATTAGAATTTAATAAATTTTTGGACTTTTACATATCGAAAAGCAGATGACTGCATTCATGGAGAAATTTTTTATTTGATATATGCTGTATATGCTGCGAATTTTGTTTGTAAAAATTGTGTAATAGGAATGTTCTAATCTTACACATCATTGCTAATTGTTATATAATTATGTAATTCAATAATATCTTTGTGTAAAAAGTTAGGAAGCAATGCATTTGACACAGAAATCAGTCTGTTCACATAATATGAATAAAACGATTAATCGATAATAAAGAAAAAGCGAATAATGTTTACAATTTTATGCTGTTAAGCATGTACTAATTTTAAGGGAGTGCAATGATGAAGTAATATTTTGAAACACCTTGTATATAAATAGATAATCATAGACATGCATACAGTGCATTACATTAAATTGTTTATCTTTTATTGAATCATCCCATGAATATATACAGAAGTTAGGTTTAATACTGACAGTACCGCAATGGCATTCCAGTCTATATTGTATATTAATGTAAATTAATATTATGATTTCAGACTTTTAGAAATTCTTGATGTCGTCACATCTCAATATAAATTAAGAAATTTATTCTTAATATTTTGTTATTTAAATTATTTTTTTGTTATCTGGTTAATATTTTTGAATTTATTATCTAATTCTACATAAAATTACTAAAAAATGTTATAAAACATTTGAAAAATTATCATACTTCATGACAATTTTTATTTAAATAATGTTGATTTTATCATTTAATTATACACTCATTAGCCCAATGCAGAAGTTTCTTCATCTTTAAATATCTATTAAAATCATATTTGTAAACGTCTTTTGTAGTATTAAAATGTCAAAATACTTCCGATACCGTAATTCGTTTCATATTATAAATGGCATACACATGTCATTTAATTCTAAATCTGCTTTTAGTATTGTTGTTACTACTAATATATAATTGTGAGTAATTCATTGCATAATACATTTTTGAAACACTCTATTTCATTATGTATTTTTTTATTTGAATTACATTGTATTATAAATAAACTAATCAGACATTTATATCTGTATTCAGTTTAAGATAGCAAAAATTGTAAATAGAATTTAGTAAAACGTAATTTTTAGAAATAAGATCATTAAAGAAAAAAGTAATTTCTTATAATTTAAGTATAATATGACTCATAGCAATAGAATGTTCCTATGCACATTGAATGTAACTGTTTTCAAAATCATATTATGTAGTAACAGATTTTTGTAACGTTGGCCTGACAAATTTTTATACAGAACAAAATGTTATTTCGTGCGATGAACGAAGTAACAGATGAAATATATCAATTCTAACAAAAAATAATTTTCACAAAATTGTATGCAAGGAGTGTTAATTATAGAAAAAGTTCCTCAGAATATGAAACGATCATGGTATCGATCATAGACATTAACATTATAGGAGAGGGAATAAAAAAAAGCGGTGCTTGGAAAAATAATATAATGTAACATTCTTTAATATCTAAACATGTAGATAACTTCGCCTTTGTTTTATAATAAACTAGCGTTATTAATGTGTTAGGAATGAAAACGAATTATCATTTGTCATACCACTACAATTATCTTATAACAACAGTTTATTTTGTCGATTGTATAATATATAATTACATAGTTAAAAACGCAAAATAATAAACATTGTAATAAATAAAATAATTAAAATTGGTTTACTAAAGTTCACAAAACGCAAGAACATATCTAATAAGTAATAAAAATGAAAATTTTATTTATATAAATATATATTTAGTAACATATTTTTTATTTACTACTTATTAAAATCGCAATTTTCTCTTTTTTTAGATATTTTTAATTGTATTAAATCCGTTTTTTGTATAACATAATTTAAATTGATTCGAAAAGTATTAAAAGTTTTAAAGGATTTATATTTTTAAACAATGCAGCACATTATTTTTTTTAATTCATACATTTTATATTTATTCGTTTATTTACATTATCTTCATATTCTAAATAAATAAGATGCCTTACAGGGAATATACTGTTGCACAGAGGAAATATACAGGGATACAATTACAATTTTAGATTTTATTTGATTACATTGTATGCTTCAGCATACTAAAGAATACATGAAGCAAGTAAAAAAATGTGATTGCGAACCACAAGCACGTGATGTAATAATTTATACATCAGATAAAATTAAATAAGATATCTGTTAATCGTACGATGTACGGAATAGATAAGGATAAAATATAAGTTAGAAGGTTAAAAATAAAATTCAACGTTATCGCACAGTCGCATTAATAAACTTACCTATATACTATGATCACAGTTACATTCATAATTATTATAAGTTATTACATGTCATTATCGTCTTTATCATTATTATTATCATATTTTACTGTATATATGTACATTCTGGTTATAAATAGGTGTATGTTCAATTAATTAAATATAATCTGATTTGAAAGCCTATGACTAGTGATACCTATTTTCTCGTCAATGACAGTATGACTGATAATACTATCGCAATTTGATATAAATGAAGCTCCAAACAATTATTATATCATATTTTAAAAACAATTTTATGCCTCTCCTTTAATACACTGTACACGTTTTTTCTTCATTTCATCAAATATCTTCGTAACAGTAAAGTTTTATACCTTTATTTCACTTAAATTATTTTTTTGTTTACTGATATTTAATGTGGGGCTAAGTCTGAATATTATGCACACACATCCGCGGAACCAAACCTTTTCGATCACCTCTTGCACATAATAACCATTTACTATCTACCTCTAAAATTACTTTCAGCTTCTCTCCTTCTGCAAATGCAAGATGCCCATTATCTGATGGCATTCTATGTGTGAGTGTGCGAACCTCTCTGGAATCGAGATGCGCGATCTGTTATTTTATTAATCTATAAAAAGGGAACAGAAAGGACAACCAAAGATTAAGCTCTAAACTTAAAATAAAATAACTATTATAATAAAATAATATATATAAATTATAAATAATATGATAAAAAACTACAAGAATTTATAAAATGCAAAATAATAAGAACAAGAAACTTTTGATAATTAAAAATTCAATGAAATAAATATGCTTAACACATTGAGCCTATTTAATTTCTCTGTACTTACTTAAGTGGTTTTTTTGTAGGATGATTTCTTGTAGTACTAGTAGTAGTTGGTCGTGGTAAAGACGTAGACGCTGCTCGTCTTTGAGGAGATACTAAATGTTTATCCTTAGACATTACACCGTAGGACTTGTATGGTAGAGAACTAGGTCGTGTTAGATGAGTTCTTGTTGTTCCTATAATTTCCTGATCCACTCTACTAGTACGTTTTGTTGTATCTTTGTTTCTTACGTCTATTGGTTTTTTCGGAGTGGTTTTTGTCGTTGATAACATAACAGGCTTCTTCAAGGATGGAATCCCGGAAATCGGAGATTTCGTGTTTTTAACAGGTCCTGATATTGTATTTGATTGTTTTACTGGCGAAGTAAGAAGCCTAGGTATCTTCGATTTTCCTACACCGGTAGGTGTTCTTATAGGTGATAAAGGCGATGATATCGTCGGTTGAATTTTTGCGTCTTCTTTCCCAATCATTAATTCCCACTTTTCTTGAAGTTTTCTAAATTTCTCTTCTCCGGACATATTGTCCTCGTCGTCCATTTTATTTTCTGAATTATGAGATTTCCTTGATATAGGCTGTTTATTCGACGCTCTATTCAATGGTGAATGTTCTAAACTATCGGTGTAATCTTCAGAATCTTCGGAAGCCAATTTATCAAGAGCACGAAATATTTTCGAACCTATAGGATTACTTAAGCGTTTTTTAACAGTTTCCATATCTGACTTATATGTACCACCAGGCTTCTCGTCGTAGTTGTTATAAGCGACGCACGATCGCGGACGTACTTTTCTAGGACTGGAGACCATTACACACGTATCCGTTTTATCAAAATGATGTTCTTTTGCATCAATATTTCTAAAGTTTACAGCCTGTGAAATATTTTTAGAATAAAGTTTTATTACATAGTAAAGCTTTGATAATAAAAGTAAAATTGAAAATTATTTAATAATACTAACATTTATTGTATGATTATGTAAACTGCCAAAACTATTATGCAGTTGACGATACTGATATAGAAGATCAAGCTGAAAAGGGCAAAATGCAAGAGGATTTAAAATATGTAAGAGAGCATCGACAACTTCTCGCGCATTTGCATTAGCCAAAGCTGCTACAAATAAACTGTTACTATTATAATGTTTCCTTAAGATGGATTCTCTTGTACACAAATATGCAAACCATGCGTCCAAAGCTCTTAAACTGAAAAATTTATAATTTATTTATAATATGATTATAATATATGTACATAAAATAATATATTGCAATATTAACTCACTTTAATAAACCAAATACAAATGCATGAAACTTTAGCATTCCCTCAGTAATAACATCATCGCCATTAATTTTTTGTACTAATTCATTTAATGTTTTAGTAACTGGACCTTGTTGAGAAGATGCTTCAACCACTTGCCAAACACTATTTGCTATTGGTCCAAATGTTGAACTTAAATGCGATTTTAATCCATCTGACATGATAGTATACAAAGCTGGACATAAATTACTAACACAGATTTGAGCGCATTCATTTTTATCATTGTAATTCTGTCTATGGATTGATTCACTATTCCAATACTTGAGTAATAAATCTGCCGCTTTATTTACGGATAATATCATTTCTGGAAATTTACAAATAATTATAATATAGAATTAAAACTTTGTTAAAATTATAAATAATATATTTACTTCTCTTTTCATCTAAATCCAATTTATTATCTGGGCTCATTGCTCTTCTTTCCTCTGTAAATGCAGAATCTTTTTCTTGTTCATTTGTAACAATGTTTAAGTTAACCTAAAATAAATATATTTTCCAAAAGTTAATCACGTGTGAAATTTAATACAAATAGTACTACGAAACTTAAGTAAAATTACCTTATTATCTAAATACTTTTTCCTTTGGTTTACGGCAAAGCTGACAGTCTTTTTCTGTGATTCTATCATATCAGTAACTTTGGTAACATCTTTATTCATCCTGAGAGCTAAAAACTTTCTTACATACGATCTTAATTTAACATCGGGATCTTCAGTATCTCCATCACTACTTTGTGACGAAAAACCACTGCGTTTCAAAAATTCCTCCAATTGTTTTACATCATCCTCACTATTTTCACAATTTTCAATTTCTAAGTCGCCAGTATTAGCCAATTCATTCACTCTTTCTACATGATATTTTTCTTCCGTTTCATCGACATCTTTCTCTGAATCAATAATTCGACCACGACACGTTAATTGTAAATCGTTATTCATATAATATGGTTCTTGTAATGACATTCTTTTATTCGTTTCAGGAACAGACTGATCCTCTATTTCTTCTACATCTCCCATCTCGAACATGCTATATCTCTTATTTGCAGGAACCTTGCTTTTCCTTAAAATACTTCTGGGTAAAGGTGGTCTTGGTGGCACTTTTCCACTAGAAAATTCGGATTCACGATCTCCGTGTGGTAAAGAGATAGATCGTTTTGGGAGAGACGGACAAACTGTTTTTGTCTTACTAATTTGTCTATGCATCTTTTTATCATTACTTACTAAACTGGCCTCAGAACTAATACTATCATAACGGTAAAGATACAATGGATTGGTTGCATTTAATGTTTGTTGATTTGTTGATGAGTCCGTTAATATGGTAGAAGAACCACGATATCCGGAGGATGGTTGTGTCGCGGTACTGCTGGTGGAGGATGAATTATTTGGTATGATTTCACTTATAGTACGAGTTTTATGACACATTGGAGGGGATAAACAAAACAGCGGCTTTTTCATTTCTTCATGAATATTAATATGTTTCGACACTTCTGGTACATCGTGCAAAATTTTCTTGTACTCAGCAGGCAAGAGGAATGTTAACGACTCCCAGTCCTTAACATGTGAAAAGCCACGTTGACGCAACGTGTCTATATCGTTACATGAAAATGGTCTACCAGATCTACCAGTATGTTTCCAGCTAACTCTATTTTTTCCAAAGCATTGCGGTTTTAAGGCTATATTATCCAATTTTGTATCTTTAATATTGAGAAATGATAAGTCAGGCAAAGCGTAATTAGGATATACAACATAGACTGGCTTTTTATTAACAATTGTTTCCTTTAGAGACAGATTTTCTTTTTCCTTTACAGGCGGTGTATATACTAATGATGTTTGAACCGAATTATCCTCTGTTTCAGCTATTGCTTGAATACCTGTCGTCTTGCATATTGGATATTTCTTCTCTAATGATTTAATCCATGCAGTTTTTCGCTGATGTTCGAAAACATTAGGAATGACATCAATGTCATTTTCCTCAGCATCATTACCATGTGTTAAATCTGATTTAGACATGTTCTCTGATAACTCTTCTATAGACGCAGATGACATCATTTCATCCTTTTGTTCACTTATCGTCGATGATTTTGGAATGTCATTAAAGCTATCTTTCTGATTTTCTGTGTCCTGATTGTTATGTTGATCACTTTTGACCCAATTAATAGAAAAATCACCTTCTGGAACTTGACATTTAGAGATATTATTTATATTTTGCCGTTGTATTTGCGTATTTGTATTAGTACCACTGTCACTAGCACTATTGTTTGTAGGCCATTCATTATCACTAACAGAGTCTGATTGATCCAATGTAAGACTCATTCCTTCAGCACTCATACTTTTTTGTTTCATAAACAATTTTACAAGACTTAAATTTTGCAATTTCTTTCCTGTTGAATTATGTTCTCCATTATCAGAACTTTCTTCATTTATAGACCGACTCATCACAGATCCTGAATTGTGTAACTGTTGTACATGATTATTTGACTCTGCAGAATCAACCTGTTCAAAAAATATTAAAAATTTTTACATTAAGAAGATACTGTCTCGAGGTTTTGAAACTTACAGAAAAATTGAGAGGCATATTAACATGTAACTGTCTAGCCTGAGTAAGATCTGGCAAACTTTGACTTCTCTTATTTGGTGCAGATATAATATTTTCCACTCCATGTGAAAATTCTGGTATTGTATTATTATTGCCTGATGGATGTCGAGTTATAATTTTATTCATAGAAGAATGTTTCAAATTGCTCCATGTTGTATATATTTTAGAATCAGAACATGCCATTGATAAGTCATTTTTCAAGTCCGCATTTCTATTATAATACGGTTCTGCCGTTTCATAAGTTTTTTGCTGTTTTTCTATAAAAACAAGTCAGTAAAATTATATTTGTTTGCTATTTATACATATCTAATATCATTTGTTCTTGTACCTTGGTTTTCAAAATCTTGAGAACCATCTGAATACATTGTAATACTACCCTCAAAAGCAATAGTGTAGTTGTCTTTATTATTCGTTTGACATGTTAGCAGCATATCCTCACAGTCCAGAGAGTCGACGCTATAACTACCCCCTGGTGGTAGTATGGGTGTCTCTTTCAAAGGTGAGAAGAGTAATGACGATTTGCAAATAGAAATTGTATCTGTTGTTGAACAAGCGGAATCTTCTCCCTTTAATAAAAAATGTGATTTTAATATAGATTCTATGTATTCTTAAATAATCTCATGCATATTGTATAAATAGCACAGCTCACTTTCATGCACTGCTTAAATAAAAACTGGTTTTATTAATTTTAATAGTTTCTATCTTCTGTAGTTGTTACATAATCAAATTAGCTTATAATTATTTTTTTTATTAATCATGCAGAGGAATTGCAAGCAAATCAAGTTTTATTTTTATATTAAGCAAAATTCATATTAATGTAAAACACTTTTATAGCATCTTTAATATTAAAGAAACATCCGTAAAAAAAATTTAACATTTTCAGCCATTATCATACCTGGCTGCTGGTATGAGGGCTGATTGATGAACCGATGTCAAGTTTTTCCATAACAGATCCAGATATACTGGCATATCGTTCCCTTTGATAGTTAAACTGCCATAATAATGAAGATATAGAATGCTTGTAGAATGTTATTTACAACAATAATGAAGAAGTAGGAAATATTTTAAGATGTTACAATAAAAAATTACAATTGATGATTATTCATAGATTAAAAAATAACATTTATCGAAAGATATCTCAATTTATCATTATTAGTAACATTGTAAAATACTAGTTTTTGTAATATCCGAAAAGATTTATAATATATTTGCTTGCAAACTATCCACAATGAAAATAATTGTTTCTGGTAACTAGATTATATGACTTACGTTATAATATAAAGAACAGATTATATAATAATGAATTTTATTTACCTCTGAATGCTGAACTGGATCTGTGCACATGACGGGCAATGCTGTAAGCAAAGTATGGATATCTGCTGTACGAAAGCTTTCCATATCAATCTCTGCCAAATTAGCATCCAGATTACGGGCAAGATCGTCATAATAGCCCAAATCTTCCCGCGAATATGAAGCAGAGAGTGAGGATAAGACACTTGGATGAACATGAAGTCCTCCATCTCTATAGCTGTCATTTTATGTAAGTATAAATATATAAATATATATATAAATGTAAGTATAAATATATAAATATATATATAAATGTAAGTATAAATATATAAATATATATATATAAATGTAAGTATAAATATATATGTATTATGTAAGTATAAATATATATTTATAATATAAATGTACTATAATTCTTATTAAAACCTTACCCATAATCAATGAACCATTGATATTCCACATTGTCCTGCACAAATTCAGAACTAATTAAATCATGTTGGATAGAATCTATTGCAGGATTGGAGTTACAATCAGATCCTGGTGTTTGTGGATCTTCCATCATTGCAGCCCCCTTGCCTGCACCTAAGAAACATTATGCATCATTAATAACAATTACCAAGTCATACACAGTTAATTAAAACAATGAAAAACAGACCATATCTCGCATAAACAAAGTGCTTTTCTGGTTTGTTAAACATGTTTCTTTTTTTCACCAATATAACATTGGAAATCACATATAATACAAAAGCTCTTGCTGCTAAAATTACATGATTTAATCATTTGGTTACATTGTTTACATTCACTGACAGACCAGAAATGTGTCAAATCCATGTGTTACACAAATCATGTACAAAAATAGGAACTGAACGTGCAAAACTGCGTGTAAAGCTTCGCTGTTATTATGTTATTGGAAGTACAATGGTATGTGACCATTTTTTTATTGATGTAAAGCTCACATAGTTGCAGTACCATAGTAATGACGATGAGGAATTATAATTTCTGGAGCACAACAGAAAACTACTTACTCGAACGGTTTCAATAGTGCTATCAAAGCACTGACAAACATGTTAAAAACTTCTCTTCGTATACCGTGGAATGTTCACGAAGTAAAGTGTCAGCGAATGACGTCAGGCTAAGGTTATGGCGGACGCATTTGAGCAAATGCGCTCACGTTCCGTATCGGGGATAATCAAGGCTGCGCGTCATCCGGACAGTTAAGAGGGCGTGTTTTAAGGTTAGTTGTCACGTAATAAATAATTAATCAATCGATCGAAGGATATTAATTTTAGTTTGAGAAATTGATGAAAAATGTGTGTTCAACAATGGGTAACGATGTGCTCTGAAATAATTCAAAATTCCTCAAATATGAGATAAAATTCGAATATCTACTTGATACATCCAAAAGATTTGACTTCCGAATTTAAGTCGCGACAGATATAAACGTTGAATCTTTAAAGTTTAAATGCGTAATAAGTATCCAATATCTTACTTTTATGATCTTTTATATTATATTAGATCTTCAATATCTTATATAAGATTATGAAATCCATCAAGACTTTCGAGAATTTTAAATATTAAATCATGCTCATAGTACTACATATTGGAAAACTTTAAATTGTTTCAGAATTCAAATTTACGTACCATGTGCCTATCATTTTCGGAATTATCGAAAGATCAAAAATCGATTGTCTGACAATATTTGTTAAACATCAATTAAACAGTATGAATTTTCTATATAAATTGTTTATTAACATACTATTTAACATTGTAATAATACTCATATTTCGTCATGCAACGTGAAAAAACACTAACAATGAGCCAGGAAACTTAATATCATTATATGTATATGTTAGATTACTTCTGTGTTTAGTCTTAGATATTATATGGCCCATAAATAATAATAGCTAAGTTATAAATATTCTAAATTAAAGGAGGTACAGTAATATACATATGTAATTGATAGTTCACTGTCATTCGTAGTTTACGACACATGTGAATAACTCAATGGATACCAGTACCCATCTTCAATGACTTTTAATCCGTCTCGTTAGAAAAACTAAAATTAATACAGAACGATGAGAGAGAGAGAGAGAGAGAGAGAGAGAGAGAGAGAGAGAGAGAGAGAGAGAGAGAAAGACGAGTTACAAATCGTACCTCGAGTAAAAATTCTTTTCCATCGCATCGCCACGGTCGCTCGGAGTTTTTGTTCTACGGAAAATATTTACATATTTGATAAATGTTATCCGAAAACACTCATGCTCGCGACCATATGGCGACGATCCGCCCGTCACTCATTGGATTTAAGAACTCATTTCAACTGCGCCTATGGAGTAGGTACGATTGCTAATGCGGCGCATGAGCATTACCGATCCAATGTAAAGGGTGGGCGAAAGGAAATCGGATACAACACGGCTGAATTAAGACTATGATATGCTAGATTTGTTTTGTCACTTGTCAAAAACATTCACGCTTGAATGAAAGAGTCTATTTTTTTTTGCCGACACTTTTGCGCAGAATCATTGCTTAAAACTTTGCTTCAATTCTTAAAGTTGGATGTGGTAAGAAAACTTTTGTATTAATATTTTATAAATTCTAATAGTTATAATTATATTTTTGAATAATCTAACTATTACTTATTAATTGTAGGAATTGTTCAATGAATCTTTTTATGCGACCTCTGTTAGCAAAACTATAAGGTGAGATTAAAAGTTCCAAAATTTCTTTGCTAATTATATTTGTACTTTTATAAAAAATATGAAGTTGCATTATTGTTATTTTATTGTTTACCTCTTAATACTACAAAGAGTAACTTATTATAATGTTTCAGTAATAGAAATTCTAGCATCACCAAGTAATTTGTTTTTTGTATTTCTTTGAAGCTTTAATTTTATTTCAAGATATCTGAACCTGAATTTGAGTAAACGTGATGTTAGATAATAGAACTTGTTGGCGGTAATATATTTAATGGTCTTAATATCAAATACCAATCGCGGTTTCATCCATCTGAGAGAAAATTCTTCACGGTATCTCGTTCAACAGTGTGGAGAGTGGATAATTTTAGCAGAAGTAGCGAGGGAAGTTGCAGAAGAAATTCAAGAGCCAAATTTCATGACACGACGAAAATTTTACATGTGAACTGATGAAATATAATCCTCGAATTTGCCTGCCAAAAGGAACTGATTCTCTTGGCTTGGTTTGTACTCGCAATTTTTTCTTCACTAAATAAATCCAACAAATCTGTTCTAATTTAACAAAATTTTTGAACATGCAATATTCCTCTAGGAGTCTAGAAGTAATATCATTTTTTACTTGTGCTTTTTTTAGGAAATTAAAAATAAAAATTTTAATGACTCTAAATCAAATGGAATTGTCATGTAAAAATATATTAGGAATCATCACGTAATTATATTTCAGATGTCATATAATTATTTTTTCCTGTGCGCATATGCAAAATATTCCTGTATTGAATGCGCTGCCCAAAATAGTAGGGCCAAGAGTCATTTCTTACATATGTAGTCGTGAAAGAGTTTTAAATCAAACTTTAAATTAAATAAAATTTTTCTGAGGAACTTGACAGTGTCACATATATTTCAATCGTCTTGTACGGAAATGCAATTCTTGAAACTATCCATTTGAATTGATGTTATTATTCCATCATACTCAACAGTACGTTTATTAGCGATTGTTAATACGCGTAGCCTTGAACAAATAGGTGAGACATTTTACTATTCTCCTCGGATCTAAATGATCTGAAATAGATGTTATATTTTAATAGATATTATTGAAATATGTTTGGCACTAGTATTCAACATAATTTTACTATTTTTTTACTTTTTCTATACTTTTTATGAATAAAATATTCCAAGAAAAGAAGATGCTTGATCAAATATAATCACGATGAAGAAGTGAGGAGAATAGCAGAATGATAATTATGCTGACTAACCAAAAAATGAAAAAAAAAATCATGTTCATGTATTTTCATGGATTTTATGCGAAGAAAGGTCTGGGATTTGACTCTTACTATTTCCTATTACTGGATTACTTTATCAAATGTTTCATCCATTATATTCATAAACTCAATCGTTGTTGACAGTACTCAGATATTAATACCTAAACATGAATTAAAGATGTATTATGTATAAAGTATATTAATTTTTGTATATTCTTACGATTATAAACTAAACAATGGCATATTTCATTGGGCCGCCGATAATATTTTCGTTCTTTCCTCTTCTGTTTGCCATAGTAAAGATGTGGCGGTCGTGCAGGCGTCTGGAATGGTGGGCTCATACGGCCCACAGAGAACTCTGCTATTTTCATGATGACGCACAACAGAAGCACTATCATCATTTGTTAATATTCAGCGTTTTTATTGTTCTATCACGTTACAACATAGTAGTAACGCTTTGTTACTGGATAGCCAGTCAGAAAGTGTCTCACGTAGATTCTTGAAAGAAACTCGATCGCGCGTTTTAATAACTAACAGATAAATAGTAAGTGCAAAAGTTTATCAGTTATCCGAACATGAATATATCGAAACTCTTTTGTTCGTTGTTTTAAAATGTTCACTTTTCATTAATCTACTACAGACAGTGCGCATATGTACATTTATCACTGCAAAGCTACATCACGAATGGGAACAGTTCCTGCGACACTCCACGGCCTTCCAACACTTTTTTGTATGAAAGATGTTTGTACTTTGACGAATGAAATACGGGTAAAACACAGTCGATTACTCGTCTCTGCTCGAGCCGATGACACCTTTCAAAGATGCCTTTGTTTATAGCACACCACTTCGCTGCAACGTTTACATCGCGAACAATGAACATGCATATTGTCGTAGTTAAACCCACGTTTCCGGTTTTACTGAAGAAAACGACGTCTATGCGCGGAAACTGTGCAACTGTATAAATCTTGAAGAATTTAAGTATCAACAACTACACCGGCTATACTGGTTTCTGGCGGAAAAGAGATATCACAATTAAGATTCATATATTAGATTGTTCAACTAAATTTCAACCTTACAGATAAAAAGATAATTTCGTGACGTTTGCTGATTTTTGATCTTCTAACAGTATAGAATTTGCAATGATATATCAAGATTTTTTATAATGAGACAAAAGTTTTTTACACTGATGAAGAAGAATTTTATTTTATATAGTCGTCTCTACTTTAAAAAGCTTCTTCACTGATTTATATACATATATAATTTAAAAAAAATGAATTTCTTTTATTCTGAAGAGTAAAAAAGGCACGTATAAATAAAATAGTATTTCAAATATTAATATAATGTTAAAATTTTTACTTATAGAGACGATTAGAATTCAAAAATGTTAGTTTCAAGTAGTACAATTTATTTAGATGCTATACTATTCTTTCTATATTAATAAATAAATAGTAATTTAATAGTAATTCTCCATTTTCACCTCCATTTTCTAAATAATTATCGTATTGATATTTATAACTTAGGTACGTATAGCAAGAAAATATGAACCGTATTTTGAATAGTAAAGAATCTGGAATTTCTTCAATATTGATACTCATGAAAGTACGATATCAGTGGGGTGTGCCCATCAAGATGAGTCACGAATTTCGCAGAAACCACATCTAGATAGCAAACTCAAAAGGGAAAGTTTGAACAAAGATGTGGAAGATTAAATAGAATTACAAAACGTAGAATTTTGGCATCTATCTAATATTCTAGAAGACAATAGTAATAATAGTTGTTACGTCAGTAGACGCGTTCATCTGCCTAAATTGCAACAAGTGGTGAAGCAATTGTTTCGAGTTAATCGAACGTTAAGATAACGAGGGTTCGTCGGACCGATTAGCGCTTTGAAATACGGACAGAAGATAAAAAATACTGGAACATTGAGTGACACACATTGATCGACAATTGTCTGAGGATTATTGATTCATAAATAATTGATTCAAGGAAGTAGCTTGTAAATCATAACAATGGATAACAAAGCATTTTATAAATTATTGAAAGGAATCTTGTCGATAATGCATTGTCGATTAAATCCAAATTATCCTCAATATGAAATTGATGTGAAGTTCAAATTCAAAGTAGAAAATATGCAGAAGTGGCAATTATTATTTATCAATGCAGAGTTTAATTTATCGCGATATCAATTACTATGATTGAAAATCAATCATAGCAATCAATCAAGTCCTATTGCATTTTACGCGTAACTATGAAATCAGAGAAAATTATTTACCTACTGATACTTTATCAATAATATTAAACGATTAATTTCGTTAGTATTATAATATTTATACAGGATAAATGTGCTTTACTACAGTAAGTAAGCGCTTCACAAAATCGTCGTTTCATTGCATAGTACATATATAATGACCTAGTAAATCAACATTAACTGCAATAACTTATTGGGTACTTATTGGACTATCAAATAATACATGAAGTCTTTTAAATTTGATGTACCTTTTACTGTTACTTTAAATTATTTAAAAATTTATTAAAATAATATTAAATTATCTTTTATTTATTTCATCATTGTCAAGTTCAAATTATATAAAATATTTAATCAAATATGACATCACTAAACATAGAATTAATGTATCATATGCATGTAATGTAATTATATGCTTTTCGTGGAAATAATTTTCTTATACTCTTGTTTTAGAAATTGGAAGTGCATTGGAGTCTTTTGTAAGGCTCTGCCTTGAACTTTTTATTGTTCAAAATCTGGTTCATATTTTTTTTACTATACTTACTTAAATTACTTAAATTACATGTAAGTATATACGAATGAGAATTTTATTGAGGATAATGATGACAATATAAAATAAATTACTATTTATGATTATTAATGTAGAAACTTCTTTTAGACGGATGTTAAATCAAACGTGTTTCCTAAAATGATGATAACAAACTTAAATGCTAATTGTAAGCAACATTTAAAAACGGAAGGATTATCTTCTGTGTAATAGTACTATTCTAACAAAAGAGGGCGAACCTGTAGTCCGTACTACAGAAGGAACACACATGAATGTATTACACAAGATATAGAAAAGCCTTATATCGAATGTTCATGTCATTCTAACGAACTCATTCATTTCCAAAACGGTTCGTTCACTTTCTTCGTTCACCACATATACTATCACTTGTATAAATTTTCCCAATGCAGTCGTTTATAAAACAACACTAGACACAAATACACATTTGCTTGTTTTCAGATAACAAATAGACTTAATCCAGTTTAAAATGATGGAGGAGCAATACGATTTTTTCACGATTATTTTGGCGAAATCAGTTTCTGGACCGCTGTCTGAGTCAGACTGCCCTAACAGCGTGCGTCCTGCGCGGGAGAGCGTTTGCACACGGCACGACACGACGCGGAGTTTAATCTCTATTAATAAATACCCGCTTTGCCTCGGCCAGAATAGAGAGCAGCTCTCCACTGCCGGTTCTTTGAATTCATACGCGGTGTTTCATATCAGAGTTCGTAGCAAACGCGAACCGATTTTATCTTTAATTTGATTTTTATCGACGAATTCACCAGGGAGAGATTCGATCGAGTTAATAGGGAAACAATGTACGATCAAATTAGCGCTTGATATGATTTATGACTTTCAGACCTTAGAATATTATCCTGCAATATTTATATTAAAATTTATCTTTTTGTGTATTTGTAGGAAATTTTGATATACATCAGTTGATTATGATTCTCGAGTTTGAATTTGAGCCAATTCTCGAACTACTGTTATGGAAAATCGATTTCCGGATTGAAAACTAAAAATAGCTCCAAGTTTCTTTTCATTTTGGTAAGCTTTAATTCAGTATTATTTATAAAAGAATATAAATTCCCATGCAATTTTATTTGGGATAAGATGTCTGAACATAAACAATTTATCAAATCGATAAGCGCTATCACGGGTATAGTATATCTTCCGATGAAATGAAATGTAAAGTAATTACGTGTACGAAAGATTTACAGAGAGCTCAAATGAATTTAAATAAATTTGAATTGTAGATTCAAATTTAGTGGATAAAATAGTTTTCTATCTTTTTTTATTATATTCGTTATAAAAATATGAATTTACATGACTTAGCCGTACTATAATAATTAGATATTAATTATTATAAGAAAGTATATATTACACATTCAGTTTTTATAGATTAAGCTACATTTAAAGTGAGTCGGCAAAAGTATAAATTAAATGTGTATGCAAACTCAACTTACCAACGCGTTCCCCGTTGCCGCAGACAATACCTGTCGTCAAAGCCTAAAAAATATGGATATATATTATTAATTCTATTTGCCGACGTTTTGTCAATATTTATTATGTTAAAAAAAAGAGGAATGCAACTGTCCTTGTTTATTGTTTCATATTACCGTGTTAGAAACTTTTCCAGATTGAAATATAATGACGTTTAAGGTTCAGTGAATTTTCGTGAAATTCGATATTACCTTTGATATTTAAAATATAGTGACGCCTTAGTCACGGAAATAATTACTACACTTAAGATCTCGGTTGTTAATTAACTTTTCTTTTTTCCAATATCATTTTATTTGGATTGAAGGGTTGCGACAGGAAACTCGCATTCTTAAGTCATTTCATAAGTAGCAAGTTATAAAATACCACGTTATTTTTGAACCTTCACAAGTGCAGCGAAGCAGTACCTTTGAAAGGTTGCATTCTCCCTTTCTTAACTTGAGAGCTAAGAGGAGAAAAAAAATATTGTTGAAAGAATATTTCTTATTCTATAAATAGTTATCATTATGAAACGATTTATCTTAATTGTTATCAAATTGCATATTATAACATTATCAACTTATCTTGGTAAGCTATAAATTTAGCTTAAATTTTTATTAAAAATTTGTTAAATTAATTGTTATATTACTTTTTTGTATTATATTTCTTCTTCAACTAATAATTTAAAAATTTATTATGTTAAATATTATTTTTTTGTTAATGTTTCAGTGATACGAGAAAGATATTGATAATAAAATAACATACATATTATTCGATAATTAACGATTAGACAAATATCAACGACAAAATTGTTGTATACGTGGGCACCCTTTTGCAATTCCAAAACACGTTTTTCTTTCTACAACCCACATGGCTTTGTTCTCTTCTTTCTTTTTCTTCTGAGGATACATGGAGGATACCCATATAAATCTCAACGCGTGAATAAAGGTGTCAGATTGTAATTAACCAGAAGAACATGATATACAGGCGGCTGCAAACGATTCTTAAGCTATTTTTCCGACGCAGGCAAACAAAAAAGGCCGAGTGCTCCGAGGAACAAGGTCACTGGATCCTAATAAGAGTTCGTGCCTAAATGAGAAATGGATGAATCACTGCTAGTACAATTATCTCCAACAACCTCGTAAACTGATCATTATTATCCGTACTTATAATTTCACAGTAAATAAAGTCGTGTTAATAAATGGTAAAAATGATAATCTATTTGTCTTTAAAATTCAATTTGTTAAAATTAGAAAAAGATAATTGCTTTTCGTTTCCCAATATTTAGTCACAGAAGATTTATAAATTTAAATACAAGATAGGTAATCGCAGAGAATATTTCGAAAAGAAAAGAATAATTGAATACAATAATATGAAAATTTTTAAATTACCAATGTCTGGCTATGTTTTTCAGATACAACGTATTGATCGGCATATTTGCACAAAACTCAGTGCAAACGGGAGAGCTTCTCTATTAGATGTAACCTTCGCATCGATTTTATGTATAACAGAGGTCAATGACGTATTAGGTTCAACTATGCCTTAGAACTATAAAGAAGACGACAAGAATTTTTTGATTTTGCTTTTTTCTTTTTTACTGCACAAACGACATTAGATTCCTACTTTTGATTGTATGTTAACACGTACGAGGCGTATCTTAATCGAGCAATAGAGAAACACACGCCCACATTCTTCAGTGCTAGAAAACGAGTCGATACTGGAGGTAGTCTGAGATACTCACGTTCATGGTGAAGGGACAGCTGACAGTCGATCCACGTAACACTCAACACTGCCACGAATTATGACATCGTGTAGAATTCCAAGGCAATATCACTGTAGTGGTCATATATGCATGTCACTTCTTAAAAATCACCCGAAGATGTACTTTCTGGAATGCATATTCTGAGTCACTCTGGCGAAGAGAGCCCCTCCCTGACTGCAACAACCCCTGTCTAACGTCGTACGCGCATGCTCTCGAATTTTACGGTCGTTTATGAGGAAAGGGGATGATTCCGTTTTGCACTTCTGCTGTTCTGCTCGCGTGTGTGTAATTTTAACCACTAATGTCTCGAGTATTGTTGCTCGATCTGATGCGAAGGACGCAATGATAATGAACTGCCGGTGGTATGGTCATCCCTTAATGTTTTCAAGTTATCCTGCGCATGTCCAGAACACCCTCTCTAGGCATTGATGATCGAACAACTGATCCACAACTTTCCACTCTCCTTTAACAAATATTTTTCTAAATACCTTTGCAAATAGATTAGTCCGTGTATTAAGATGACTCATATATGAATAATCAAGTATAAGAGATAATAGCGAATGTTACACATTTACAGTTAATAATATCTTTTGAAAGAGAGAATATGCGATCGTGCGGCGATTCTGACCCGACTTCGTCTCATATTGATTTTCTGCGCTTTGATATCTGTCTCCAGAAAGATTGTTATTTCTTTGCATGATCTGCACCTTATGCCTTGGTGTAAAAGATAGCGATAGCAAACGCGAAAAGCATTTGCTTTATATGGTGAGATATTTATAAAAGATTTTTATCTGATAATGGAGTTTTTGTTGAATATCAAAGGATCTATGAGATTGTATTATATTTTACTCATATCAGAAAATATTATAGAAAATAAAAAAACAAGTTATATCTTGCAATAACCGAAAATAATTTGTATTTAAAACTTGAAGTCAGTTCGTTAATTTATCTTTTTTAAATGTATGAAGTGTACGTATAAGTTTCATATGAAATGTAGGTTTTTGTGTATTATTTGATTCAGATAAGCAAATGATATGAATTATGTATATCCTTGTATTTATATTTGCAATTCAACAGAACGCTTAATTCGATTCTCAACATCGTAGACAAGAGACAAATTAATTTTTTTAATTTAAAAACTGACGCATATTAATTTTGTACCAGAAGAATGCTTTATTAGATTGCTTTATGTGGTACAAAATAAATACTTTTATAAAAAATATAAATTCTTAATATAAAGATTATATTGTATACAAACATGTATAAATATCATACATGATATTATTATGTTAGAAAAATATGTTACACTGGTTTTGTGACATGATTAACGTTATGACACGTTATGCTTTTTATCTTACAATTCTGTATGAGTAATTATGTACAAATCATATCTTGAAAAATATGATACATATACCATTGATACAGATACCATTGAAGTACATATCCTACGAATACAAAAAAGGGAAACATCTTTTATTCTGTACGTTTCGTAAACGTTTTAGTTTTTTATAATTTGGCATAGTGGTCGAGGAACTATTGTACTTAGCATGCATATTACATTCCTTTCCTATTTTTAATACTAATGCATATTAAATTTGTATACATATATACATAATACAATAAAAATTAAATAATTTCAAATTAGAGAATTTAATTGAATACAATATTTACGCTTATACTTGTTAATACTCATCATTCCTTTTTATTAAGCTCTTTCATATGTACTGCTCAATTGTATCAAGAGACTAGTATTCACATTACAGTTCTGAGAGTAGCTTCTGTTTCTTTTTTGCAACGAACAGTAAGGAATGTACAATATTAGATATTACGAATTAATAAATGTTTTCCTGTATGAAACGATTTATAACAATAACTTACTTTAAAGAAAATATTACAGACTAAAATGCGAAAATAAATATACGTGATGTAGAGATTTTTTTTCAATGTAAATAGATACTATTAAACGTATCGTCTATTTTTTGGTACTTTGCGACATCTTTGTCTTCCGAATATTGCAATTATACAAATGATTATTGTTGCTATCAACACCGCACCCACCGCCCATACTGCCTTATTACTACTAATCTTTGGTTTCTTATCTGTGTCCTGAATATCAAGTAATGACTTATCAAAAGGAACTTCGGTTGTTACTGACTGTAATGGATTATGATTTTCTGGTTTCTTCTCTGGTGTATATATAGACGATTTAGATTCTAAATTTTTACTGGAATTAGCCACAGTATTCGTATCGCTTCTTTTGTCATTTTGTTTGTTTGAAGACTTTGCATCTGGTACTTTTGGTTTTGTGTTCACATGTTTCGGGGTAGCAGTTGTAGTGCTAGTGGTCGTTAACGGAACATTCATTTCCATAATTATTTCTTTTTCTAATTTGTCTAATTCTGACTCTTTGGCGGTAATTGCTTTGAATTGGAAATCATCATCCAACTCATCAATGAAATCTTCTAACGGTAAGAAAAATGAGAGTAACGAGTCTGGTGAAATTTCGTCTATTTCCAAATATTTATCAATTACTTTCATCCAATCATCGGCACTTCCTTGCTGAATCATTTTTCTGTCAAAAAGATGTTTTTACTTTTATTCTAGAAAATTACTATTAGAGTTTTTATTTGTAAATAATATTTATAATAACACTTACAAGAAATCAATATTCATATGTTTTCTCACGATCGAATCATATCTAACTTCCGTGGATTCCATCAGATATTCATATAATTGAAATGCTAACATTGTGCCAATTATTTTCCTATAAGAATATTTATAACATTGTTTGTAACAATGTAAATATACTATTGTTTTAAAGTTTTTACTACTACTTACGGCAGATAAGGCTTATTGCTTGTAATATAATCGTCATTTAAAAATGTAGGCAAATTCATTCCATTAGAGTCGAGTCCTTCATATTCTTCTCTACAATTGAAATTTTAGTAACTTGTATTGAAAAATTTCTTAAAACATATTGAATATAATTTTAATATTTTAAGCAATTAGTATTACCTATATTCCCACCAAGATGATATTAAATCCTCAGAATTTGTTATATTTTTTTTAACAGCATTAATTCTCCACATGTCTACAGATATGTAATAAACAATTTGTGGTAATGTGTTCAATGCAGTGATCATAAGAGATGTAATTAAATTTTGATCATTATCGCTAGAATCATCGATAATATGCGTGTAATTTAACCAAGCAGGACTTGCAGCTAAAATACCAAAGAGTTCTGACACACTTTCCTCCAAACCTGTAAATAAAATTTTCATATTTTTTTTTCATAAGTCAGAAGTATATATTTATTGTCAATATCTTACCTGAATATCGATTAGCCGTGTTAAGTATCGGCGTATCTTCGACAGATAATTGATTGAATACAATTTTTCCTACGTTTTTGTGAGCAGAAAGATAATTACTTATAGTAGGCTCAAAGCAAGTAGATACCCTGTAATATGAAGACGATTAAAAATGTATAATTTTTGAAACATTTAATTATAAAGTACCTCAAAACAGCATTTTTGCAAAAATTAATTAATTTTGATGGACACTGCTGATTAAAATGACTTTTCTCCCAAAATTCTGCTTGCGGCACTTGACTTAGTATTTGTGCACTCATAGCAGAAGCAGTTTTGTAGAGCGATTTCCCAAGAAGTTTCTAAAATAAAATTTAATTCAATTTTCTGTTCAAATTTCATTTGTTATTAAAATGATAAATAAAATATTACCCTTTTCCAAAGATTTTTTTTAATACTATATATAAGATCTGGATAAGGTGTTATATCAATTGATATAGGAATCCAATCAGTTCCTTGTAAGGATCCTTTTATAACAAATGTAATTTATATAATATATTATTTATTTAAGAGCGTAATTATACTTACCAAGTAAGTATGCTGGTATTGTGTCATTCATATTAATATTATATTTCTTAGTCATGATAGTTATTGCGAATTTCAATATTTTTTTATGAAGATCGATAATCCTATTCCATTTATATCTAATTTTGTCATAACCATCGCTATATCCACTTAAGAGTTCCCAATATTCTGAAACATCTTTGGCACCTAAAATGGAAGTAATAACATATTTACAATTAAAAGTTATATTTGAAGTACAAACATTATTTATTTTCCCAAAATATTCACCATTTTCTTTGGCAGCTTTATCAGCAAATGTTAAGATAGTTGAAAAATTATTAACTAGTGGGGCTAGTTGTTGATGCCATGTTGTCCAAACAGTGCTCCTATTTCTAATATTGCTATCACGAGACAATATACGTTCTACATCTGAAATTCCCAATATATTTGTTATTAATTCAATTTTTAATATCCTTATGATAAATCGAAATTTCTGCTACCTTGTTTCGTGTAACCATTCAAAATTCCTTTGTGAATTGTAGATAATCTCATCAATTCTGTGATCCCGGAAAAATGAACAAGCTACAAGTAAGATTAATGTTGTAAGTTCGATTAAAATATCTTTGTTAAAATAAAACAAAATCTTACTGTTTTAAAATCTTCAATATCCAATAGAGCATCACCTATTTTTTCAGCAACATCGTACTTGTATTGTAAAGATTCATCGTTGATATCAGCTCTTGAAATGTTTGCTATTATGTTTTTTTCTGTGTTCTTGAAAGCGGCATAAGATATTAATTTCTCTTCCTATAAGAGAACGAGCATATTAATAAATTTTTGCATATTTATCGATGTACATTCCGTGTTAGTAAATTGCAAGACATACCCATGCTGATAATTTTTCATTCGATGGTGAATTAATGAATTCCCATTGCGCTTCGGCTGTGCTCAGGCAAGTATCCTCGTAATCGAATTCGGTTATTTTTATGTAGGCTCTAGTAGCCTCGTCTTCCTCAGATGCAATTACACAAACTATCAGATTAAGGATTATACAAACCCATTTTGATGGCATCCCTTTGCACTGAAGAGAGAGAAAGACTTATTATTTGCAAAAATACGTTAAATATTTATTAAATCGAAAAAGAATCAACGCATGTCGATAATATTGACGATAAAAACTATATATTAAAACATATTTGAATGTATCATATAAAAGTGATCAAATTGATTATTGGTGTATATGACTCATTTCATTATCGTCATTCTTTTTTGTGAAAACTATGTTTATATTTTACTCAGTACATACTACTTTGCAATCATTTGATAAAAATTGAAGTTATTGAGACTTGAGGATATGATTTAGTTCTTTTATGTTTTTTATTTTTTTACTTATCTATATCCAGGAAATAATTTGCTACGAATATTGTGTCGTACTTGATCTTCGTACATAGTTCGCAGAAAAGATCGTGAATACTAATGAGATTGTAAACTGAAGCATTGACGAAGCAAGTATTTCACGAAAGTATCTTAAACTGTAGGTTGTTCGCAAAATATCAAATTCTTTATAATATACATGCATAGTATAAAAAATAACAAGTTGTGCATTCCTAGAATTTGTTTTTCTTCACGATTCCTTAAAATGTACATATGTATGTACTACAGGAAAAATTCCGGAATGACATTGTGTCTGGAATACCTACATAAATAATCTCAAATTCCCCATATTTATTTTTGAAACACAGAAACTTGAACGCCTAATCTATTTTATGATCCAACTATATTTTTTCCACAATACACATATGTATCATGTTTTCTTAGAAGATAGAACTTGAAGTTATTATTCCATGCAGGTCGGCATAAGTTAACAATCGTGAATCGGCCGAATGGCCACGGTCACACCATATTCGCATGTTTAATTGCTTTCAATTCGATACTATGCCTAAGCAAATAATTCTGATTATAAAGGTCATCATGGGAATTCATTGACACCTTAACTCGAACAGCCATCGATCTACATACAATGTGCATACTTTAATAAATGGGTAATATTATTTTTGCGTTGTAGGTGAAAAGTCTCCGTGTTAGTAATTTCCAGAATAACAGAAAAAAAGAAAACCAATTCCAACCCATCGTGTCTGATTGTTAGAAATGTTCATCAAGTGTCTTTTATTAATCGCGTAATCGCGTACAATATGTTGTTGCGTAATTGTTAAATGAGACAATGAAAACTTATTTAAGCATATTAATAAATTTTGCGCCGACGTAGAAGGGTCGTTACTATAAACGAAGTTGCCTTATTAAACATTGTTCCACGTATAATTACAACTATTACATTGAAAATGTAATGTTTAATCGTTAAATCTTACATTCAGCTATATCTACAAGTTAACTGTGACTGTTCGAACGCATATAAATTATATGGAATTTATGCAACGTGACGGTATACACATGTATGTATATAAATATGCACATATGTACATAGCTGTTTGAAACTACCGGGGGAAAATAATGAAAGGGAAAGATCAATTTTGTTTTGTTCAAACTGGCTCAACCGGTACTAGGTCTCATCGTTATGAATTCTTCCAATGTACATATGTATTTTCCCATGTAAATAGGAATTATCGTGTGGTAGAAACCTGGAATACGCGCGCAGCTGGTAAAAACCTGGCACGACGCGCTTCCGCTGCACGGTAAGAAAAGTTTGAAAAAAGAACAAGAAGAATATGAATGTTAATGAATATTAAAGAAATGCAAATTGACAATCTACATTTTCATTGTAAATATGCGGAATAAGTAATTTTTTAATATGTTTCAGATTCATAAATCTGCGCACTACAATAAAAACGGATTTGCAGGTACTTTTCAAGCAGTGTTGACCAAATACTCGATTGTAAATTTACAATCGGTCAATACGTTTTCTTAGATCAATTTCACACAGAATCTATATAATTATATTTGTAATTCCTCTTTGGTGAAGTTTGTTTTATGTAACTAATGAAATTATCAGATGCTTCGAATTTTCGAATTTTAAGTATCTTAAAATATTCCATTGAAATTTTGTAATATCTGATGTATTTATTGCAAATTGTATCTGGCAGTTTGCACATCTTTACCTTCCTTTTCAGAGTAAATCCGAAATCACACTTTGTGTTGACAGATTACTGTAAAACGATTCTTTGAGAAAGTATGTCGTTAGCTCCTTTCGTTGAATCAAATAGTATAGTTGGATAAATTTGTAATATAATTGGAATATTGTTTTTCGCGTTAATACGAATGTTGTGTTACTTCAAAATCTCAATGCAACGTCCGTGCTATACCATAGATTTTTATCTTGAGGGGATAGTATTATTTCGATTTTTTCGATTTCTTCGAAGTAATCGTCGATCCAACGATATTGATTAAAAATTTTTTTTCAAAGTCGATGCAAATCGTAACGACTGCTAAAGCCGGTTCTTATTGCTAAAATAAATCTATATAGATCAATTATCAGCAATTCTAAGCGACGGAGGATTTCCTGCGTCTAGCGTAATTAATAGTTTTTATCGTAATCACAAAATCTAGAAGTTTTCATAATTCGGTTAATTTACATTCTAACAATACATTGAAATGCCGTATACATTAAGACAGTATTAACTAAATACATGTTCACTGAACCTTGATATTATGTACATGGTATTTAGAAGTAATTACTTCCCTGAATTTTCAAACATGCATTGCTTCACTATTTTAACATGCTTTAGTAATTGTAAAAAAACATTTATATTTAGCATACATATTTTTGGAACAACTGTACAAGATCTTTGCAATGCAATTGGCAACAAAATATAATGGATGAAATAATACAGAAACGAGAAAATTAATACAAAATTTAGAGAATTGAAATAAAAATTTTAGATCTGATTTATTCATTCATCGTTTTTAAATTGAATGTTCGGAGTAAATGATAAAATGAATGATGAATTTAATAATGTGAAAGTATGAAAAATTAATTGGGACTTGGCTCGTTGTCAAAATGCTAGATTTAGTTCAGTTTCTTGTTCTTGCTCACCTTAACTAGCCGAGCGTCGTTTCGCTCGACGTTCACGTTTTCCGATTCGGTTCCTGATAAATAAATGATTTTGGTGCGTGGTACGTGCGAACAGAGACTGACTGTACGTCAGAATGAATTCGAATAAGCAGAAAGAAAGAATGAACGCATGCACACACGAAGAGGTGATTCACGTTCCTCTCGTTCAAGAATTTTGTTATTTCTTGAAAAACAAAAAATTCTACTCGCAAGAATCACAGATCGTTGGTAGAAAGCGTGAAACGAATCAGGTTCAACACAATACTGCAGATGTGCACAACTAATCGAATGACTATCTCGAGCTTATCTCACTGCATGTGATGTGTAATGCATCGCGCGTATAGTGTATGACTGTATGACTATTTGTATGTTCAAAGTTCGGACGATCCAAATTCCTTCACATCATGCCACTTGCTTTGGTGGCAATGCTCACTGTAGCGTATGACGTGACATGGTCATCAGGAATATAGTTTCACAGAGATAGTAAACTATTCAGCGATTTCGCAATTTTTGAAGGTAAAACAGAAATAGCTTATCTAGATACCATTGTCGACAATGTAGGGCCCCCTTACCAGTTTCCTGTCACATCCTACTATATCGATTTACGCAGGTTTTGCACGATAGCGCCACTAGCACCGACGAGGTAAATTATATTGAGACGCAAGTCAGTTTCAGGCGGGAAACAGCAAGAAACGTTGTCTGGGAATTTGTCAGGTAAATCGTCAAGTAAAAATTATAATCTCGATAGCTCTGACAATTGTTTATGCATTGTCGAACATTTCTGCGATACGTATATTATATATATTACATACATTAAATCTAGTTATTTGTTGACTAGAAGTGAATAATATGAACATCCATATACCAAACTAACTTAATCAGAATAAATTATAATAATTTATATTTTGTTGAAGGGTTTCCAGGGTCTCTTTCTCTTCTTTTTGTTCCCTAAAAAGGATCAAGTGTTGCTTCAAAATCCAAAAGTAAGTAAGTTTGTATTTTGTAATTGTGGTTCCCAGGGTCCTAACCTTTTAAATGTTTCATTTTGAGAACGTGCACTTATGTGCTTAATTATTTATAAGCAAAGCAAGTGCATTTGCTGTAAAATTGAAATTATAAGAAAACAGTAAAATTTTCTAGTTATTTTTTTAAAATCATATTTTATTATAAAATTGTATCGTTTCGTTGTATCATTTTATAAAATTGTATATAATTACATCTGATAACAATTTCTTCTTGTCTTAAAGTATTCTAAGATATTTTAAAATTACAAATATGTTTTTTCTATTTTACTTAAATTTTACTTCAATAGCAAATGCAAATTTTTTTTACTACATGACGAGTATGCTTGTCATCAAACAAAAAAAAAGCCATCTTTTTATAATGGATATACTCGACACAAAGGGTTAAATATCAATTATTTTCGTGATAATATTAGCGTGCAATAATGATACAATTATGACATACTGTCTCGTATTTCGAGTCATAATTGCTGTTCAAGACATGATTTTTTGTTTAGGTTGTCTGTAGCATCTGAATTGAAAAATTACGTCATTCAAGTTCCTTTTCGAACTCGGTACTAATAATTAAAACGACAAGTGATTCCTTTCTGTAAACTTCACTTTTATTTCCTAAATACAAAACTATATCGTACTATATCACATAATAAACTATAATACACGTATGTACGTAATGATGCAGGAGCTTAACATAAATATTATTTTAATAAAAACGTACAACAGATCGATCTCGTTCACGTGACGTATTTTCTCGTAAAATGCACGATACTACAGAAAAATAAAAGAAACGATACACATACATATACGATATATCTTGTTAGTTTTTTTTTTCTCGCGAGTATGAGACTTAACAGCGATTTAAGAGTATCGAACACAAGATGAAACTTATGTCTCGGTCTATCCAAATGTTACGTTACGTTCTATAAGCATATTCTCTTGTCTTTTTTTTTTTTTCTCTTTTTTCAAATGTTTCTGTCGTATTCGTATTTTCATTTGATACTGAATAGTATACAAGTAGCATATGTAATACTGATACACATGAACAGACACACGTCTGCTCTATATCGTCTATTGTTAATCATTTGTTTATTAAGTACCGGAGACTGTTTGTACTAGGGCTTGAAATAAAGGATACCTGACTTTTGTCGTGATCGATTATCAGTTAGAAAAATTTCCCATTTACAAAAATTTCCATTTTACACTTTGTCCCTCTCCAACGAAATAAATAAAGTTATCCTTCATTTAAAACGTTTTCCGTGTCAAGTAAGTGGCTTCGTTACTCATTAAGATCAAACGGAATAATTTCGTCATCCTTCCTCGTGTTTAATTCAAATTTACCACATAAACGCGACAATAACGATTACAAATAGCTCAGATTTCCTTTCTCACACTTTGAAAGTGAAAAAAATTCCATTCGGTATAAGTTATTCGTATGTACATACAAGTTGTTTCAACTCCTTTCGTTTTCTTTTTTGCTTAATATTCTTCATTTTTAATAACGTGTGAAACGTACGCGTTGTATATATTCAAATGGGGATTCTCCGTCGTGTAATCCCGCGTTACAAATGGTCAGATTCGAAAGCTGCGTTCGCAACACCGTTCATCGTAGGAACTTCTGACTTCTTCTCGCCAACCACTTGCCATTTCGTAGTTCTCAAGTCGTTCTCCTCTGGTCCTTCTTTGCTCTTCACTTTCTCTTGCTCCAGCAGTTGTCGATCTTTCCTATGCTCCGTGTACAGCCAGCTGTTTGTAAGGAAATTCATTTTAATTCCTCGACTTTCTCTCTACCATGAGAAACGATAATATACGAGAGAAGGAAATTGACAATTGTACATTACATCGGCGAGGAAGGTTTAAAAAAAAAAAAAAGAAAAAAAATTGTGTTCTTAACATATCCTCCCTTTTTTTTTATGCTCTTTCTTCATTCTATGTAAAGTTATTTAAATCATTCGTCAATTAAAATGATCGATTGTTCGATATCTTTTGTTGTAAATCAAAGGACGAAACGACTTGACAAAAAGTTCTCGATAAAGTTGATTGATAGGCAGTAATTTATTTGAAAGACCTGCGACCGGAAGAACTTACAAGAACGCGACGACTGCTGGCATGGTCATGCAAGCGCCGACAATGAAGAACGTCCCCGGAAACGTTTTCATGGTTGCGGCGTAAATGGAACTGTACATGGGCCCATAAATGAGTGGCATTAGAGATTCGCAAACGCCAAGCAACGAATTTACTTTGCCTGTAAATTAAAGGAAAACAAAATCGGATAAACGTCATTCTAATCGATATACGTATTTCTTTCTTTTCTCTTATTCAGTTCTTTGAAGAGTGAAAGTTTATAGTCAGATTGGATAGAGTTAGGTTATTATTCAATTAAATTGTTAGAGGAGATAAATACAAATATTCACTACAGAGAAAAAAGTTAGAGACATCTATAAATTTTTATTTATAGATGGTAATCATCTCCATTTTCTCAAATTTTTATTAACGAAAGGAAAATCAAATGAACAGCGTGCGCATTAGGAATATATCGCTGAAGCGATGGCAGCGGAGCAAAATGGTTGATCTTCAATAACATCGTAGGATTATAGTGTGGCGATTACTGCATTGCTTCGAGTTAGAGTTGGGGTTCAAGCTAAATGATTGAATTAAACTAAAATTGACTAAAATAAAATTAACGTGAATTAAGATAAAGTATTCTAATGTTAAGAAGAATTTAACTCGGGGCGGTTATTGTGACGCACGACGCTGGCTAAGGGTCACAATATAAATGATCAACGTAATTTCTTAGTGTACGAGATGTAATAACGGTATTAAGGGAAACACAGAGAAAGATGATCGCGTTAACGACGTTAGCCAGGCAGGAAAACGTCGTTAGACGTTATTCCAACTTGAAGGAAAATCCGTGGAAAATTGGCTGGAAACGGTGCTGTAACTTGACAAAAAGATATCCGACGAAAGAAGATTATCCTATTTGTGCTGTTCCAAGAAAATGTACGGAGATAAACGCGTTTCAAAACGGTCCGATTAGGGCGAAGGCCGCTACGTATCATGCTGGATCAGTTTCGTTTCTAATTTTGTAATAACATCTAATTTTCGAGTACTCAACCACAGATAGTTTTAATCATCGCATACGTACGTGTAAGAGGTACCAAGTTTCTAGCTTTCAAACGAAGGAAGATTGTGAAAAAGGGATTTCATTTCGAAGGAGAAATATTTAATTCGAAGAAAATAAAGAGAGGATCTGAAATTTGTTGAAGAGTTGAGAGTAAGTTGAAATTTTCGAGATGAAAAGCGATATGTTAGAAGAGATTAAATGATTTGTTGTCTTCGAAGTTAGAAATTTTTATTTACTTCTTTTCTTTTTTATTTTCTATTGTTTGTCGTTAGTTATTAAGTGAATTAAGTTGATCAGGTTCTTAAAGAATACGACGTATTCCAACTATATAAGTGCATTATATTCTACTTATATAAGCCGAAGAAAGATATGCTGAGTATTTTGTTAATTACAAAAATGAATATCCTGAATACGTGCAACATAATGATCATGTTCACGTAACGGTACATGTTTCTTGGATTTCGCAAAAAAAAGAAAAGAAGATGCATTCGTTTCGCAACGTCAGCCTACAATGCCGAGATAATAAATTTGCCTTCAACTCACCAAGTTCGCTTGTAGATACGAGTTTAGATGCTATTGATCGCATCGCTATGAAAGATGTGCCATTGACGATTTCCACGATGGCCGCTGGAACAAGGATGAATGAAAATGATGTTGCATTATCTTATTCATTGTCTTCCGTGTTACGCATTATTGATTTGTTCGAGTGAATTTGCCACTTTCCACCGTGTTCATTTATAATGAACGTACGATTTGATTGCATTTGAAAGTAAAATAAAGCAAAAAAGGATTGAAAGAGCAATGTTTTTGAATATAATTTCTCTTCTCATGATAAATTTCACGGACAACAAATAATTCCCCCATTTTTTCATAGATAGAAATTTTGTTCTTTAACATTGTACTCCATTTGTACTCAAATTTTCATGCTAGTAATTTCTTAACTAATGAAAGTTCCCATTGAAAATATTTCTAAAAGATAATGGTAACGCGTTGATGTTTAAGATATTCGTTCGATTCAATTTTTGATGTGAATACTTACCTAAATAAATCATCCAGTCCGTGATTGCAAATGCATAGACAAAACCAGCTAATATCTTGCTCATAGAGCTCATGATTCCCACGATAGCGTCATCAATTTTTAAAATATGACTGAACACACCGACTGATACGGCAGTTCCTATAAATATAAACATAATTATAAAAATAATATATATCTATAAATATATATATATAAATATAAACATAATTATAAAAATAATATATATCTATAAATATATATATATATAAATATAAACATAATTATAAAAATAATATATATCTATAAATATATATATATATAAATATAAACATAATTATAAAAATAATATATATCTATAAATATATATATATATAAATATAANACATAATTATAAAAATAATATATATCTATAAATATATATATATATAAATATAAACATAATTATAAAAATAATATATATATATAAATATAAACATAATTATAAAAATAATATATATCTATAAATATAAACATAATTATAAAAATAATGTACTATAATTACCATAATTCTAATATACCATAATTATAAACATAATATACCTATAAATATAAACATAATTATAAAAATAATATATATCTATAATATAAATATAAATATAAATTTGATTTTTTTGAAAGATTTAAAGTCAACCCTTTCACCAACGTCCAAGTCTGTAGCAAAATGATTGATTATGTCTAGTTGATTAATAGTAATTTCGTTAGATGCTAGTATCTACCAAACAATTTTCGCGTCTTTCACTTCCTTTCAAGGCTACTATTGCAAGGTTTAATAATCGTATGATGGTTGTTTGTAGGAAAAGGAAATAAATTGAAAAAATTTGTTAAACGAGGTTCTTTGTACTTTCGAGTAATTATGAATTCAAACTATAGATACAATTTTATAGTGAATTCTTTATTTTAGATAGAAGAAGTAGAAACTTTAACATCCAAGAAATATTAAAATGGAGAAATATATAATGCAAGAAGATATATGACAGCATTTATCCATATCTTTTCAAAGATATTATTCAAAACTTCAAAAAATATATTGCTATATATTCAGATCCTATGAGAAACAATTAATTATTTTAATTGTCTCAGTGGTTCTATTACTAAAAAATGTCGTGAAAATTCAAAAATCGTCAGATTTAAATGATTCCTCTACAGATTGGTTAAATCGACAGTTCTTTTCATTAATCTATGTTTTAACCTTGTAGCTGTGAGTTTCGAGGTTTCTACGATTTACTCGAAAATGACATAGCCAACAGTTCCGCTTCGTAACAATTCTGTTCATTATATAATCGATTTCTGTTGCTTTTGTGGATCGGATGGGTGAAAAAAAAAATCGATCATTGAGCGAGTTTCATGTGGATTCGTCGAAGTCTCAAAAAAAATTTAGGAAACGTATATTAAAAAGCAGTAAAAATAACACAAACGAAAAACTTATCTTTTTAACCAGTTATACATTCGTTTTAAATAGAATTTTTTTTACAGTGAAACCGAGATGCAAAACGACAAGTTTTATTAGACAAATATTTTCTAGTGATATTATTTGAAAAATTTCTATGAAGTAGAAAAGTTTTCGAAAGAAGAGTTTCTATGACATTTTTATTAGAAAGATTTCCTAGAAAGATTTTCAGAGATACATTTATTTCCACGAAACATATATCTATTTGAATAGAATTCTTCCTTAAGAATAAATCATTTAAAAGGAATATGATTGCAATTATGACAACGGATTCTCCGCATTATTATTAAAATGCAATCTCGACTGTGCAAGATGTTTCATTCATTCACATGTTCTTTTCAGTTTTTTGCTTTTTCTATATATGTATAATCACTTCGATAATAATGTGGAATTAAATGCTATTATGAAAATTGTCGGAGGAATCACGATTTTTTTTTCACGTTTTCAACTTCCTGCTATATTTTTAACACGTTTCCGGCTGGAAAATTTATGTAAAAATCTTACAGTCACTTAGGCGAAGAATTTCTAAGAATTTTCGAAGAGTTTATTTTCACAGTGTCGTTCTTTATGCCAGTTATAGATTCGAATAAATGCGAAAAATTCTATTTTTCTTAGAATCGTTGGTAACGAACGTAACCTTACATCAGCGATCTTTGATATATTAATGGATTATCGATGACACATCATGAATTACGACGATTTGTTCTTCGTAATTCATTTGAAGAGATATTTATATCCAGAGTTTATTTATATCCCGATATTATTTATCTAACGTTTACTCACCGATTAGATTCGTCACCATGGCGAACGTGGTGAACATGCTGAACATAACTTCGTTCCAATGGTACCTGTATCTCATGTAAAGATACATCACCACCATTTCACCTGTAACAACAGTTGTCAATCTTAGATCTTTGATTTGTGCTTGATCTCGTATCTTTTGTATAATAATTACAAAGATGAATAACAGTGTTCATTAATTTTATTGTAATCTAACTACTGTTACTTCTCAATTTTATTCTCGTTCAATTTTAGTCGAATCTTTGATCGTATGGATCTTGGTGTAAAGGAGAGGTTATTCTCGCATTTGCGCCCGTAATGATCCAAAAAAACAAACCTAGCCTAATTTGTTTCACCTGTTGAATATTACAACAAGCACTTCAGATATTTCATGTATCTTTACAATTTATCTACAGATTTGCAGACTTTTGTGTTTCTAAATTTCTCACAAATGCGCGAAGGCTCGCCGTTTAAATTAATTATAATGGAAACGCAGCTTAATCTACTAAAATTAAAATTTAAATTTAAAATTAATTTCAATCAAGATAGATATGTCTGATCAATAATTTTCAAAAAAAACACAGTGTTGGGTGTACGAGGGTGAAACGGCGGGAAAAGAGTTCGAATTCCGAATAACAAGGACAATAAATTTCATTTACTCTAAACTACGACACATCGCGTGCGTGTTGTAACTTGGCGAATCACGGGTTACAATGTTCTAAATTCAATGTAGGTGGAACGATTCCGCTTGCACAGCATGAAAGATCATGGTCAAAACGTTTTTCAGAATTGGTAGCTCGCTTGGTTCACCGCTATCTCTGCAATGTTGCTTCATCGTACCACTGCGCGTAATGGGCCTCGAAGTTGAATGTGACACGCGGAAGACTGGTCAAAGCGTTGAAAAGCAAAAAGTTCGCCCGTTTTGTCAGTCACATTTTTCCGCACGAATAAATTACATATTAATCTCGAGAATTGGTTTGTGCAAGGATCAAGTATCATTGACTTCCTTGATACAATATTATAATACGTATCCAGTGAGTTTTTGGTCGGATTTTATATTCTAAAGGTGATACTTCATGACGTTTTAATATTGCATAACTGTGTAACAAGGTTTGTTTGTTTGTTTGTTTGTTGTATCGTTTCTTTCAACTCTTCTAGATATCGCTGTGAAAAATTAATCTGACTTTATTTATACATTACTCCTGAGTTATAATTTTCTAATTATTTCAGTAATTGATTTTCTATTAATGATAATACCAACAAATAACTTTTGCAAATTTTTTTTTTTTATTAAAATCACGTATATTCGACATCTCGACAATTAGATATTGCCTGCCTAATTGCCGACAATTAGGTATTTAAAAATGCTGACTTTTTATCCTTTTCATTTGGTTATGAAATTTACTTTTTCCTATCTACTTATTTTTCCTTTCGTGCATGCAAATTACTATCAACTGAAAGGAGAGGAAAAGATTGCCCATTTTAAATAGCTAAATACTAAATTTATCTTAATTTTTAGTTGGCATGGTAATTTATTTCAGTTCTGTAGTTTAGCTCTTTGCTAGTCCGACTTCTTCTTCTTTCTACAGAGAAAATTTTCATTTTTTTCAATTTACATCATTCCACGGTAGATATTAAATTCATTTTAACGTTGCTCGCTGCAAGAATTTACTTCAACTTTCGTTCTGACCCCCTTTACTGAGAATCTTCAATTCTGGAATTTACAACGTTTGCCATTTCAACACTCGTCGAACATTTGCAGGAATAGCCCAATCGATTTAATCTTCAGGTTACTGGAAACTACATCTGTTGTATATAGTTAGGAACTCTCCCAAGTGATTTCGACGCGTTATTAAGCTGCATTACATAAGGATATACATAGTGTTACACAACAAGTTCGTTCGTCAGGCTCTCGAGTTAATCGTTTCCGTCGAGTTTAGGCTATTATCACATCGTTGCTTTTCTCACGAACAGTCCTCCAGAATATTAGAGACAATACCTCGAGTTTTATCTTCATCGGTCGATTCACCTTTCGAGCATTGTGCTACTTGGATGAATGCTAGCTTTTCTGAAAATTTATTTTTCACACGGTGTTATTTCAGCTTCGACATTAGATTGTATTTTAATCATACGGAAGGCAATGATGGACTCTCAAGCGATTTTTAACTCGTCACGCTGACATGATGAATCTTTGTCAAACACGATTCTTCGCGTTTCGAAAAATAGAACGTGAAGAAGAAAAAAAAGGGAAATCGTTATGCCTTGCTTTGGTTTTTGAAAAATTTGATGGAACGAAGTTACAAATTTAATGCCAGAAATGAATATTTTCTGCATAACAACAAAATCTATGATTTTAATTTTGTAATTTTACCTGACGATGGTCCTAAAAATTAATTCTTGCATCTACCATTGTGCTCAATACAAAATTCACGTCAATAATTTTTCCTTTTGATATTTATCATAATTAAACAATTCAATTTTCATGAATCGTCGTTCTTATTAAATTATAATTGTTCCCAAATAAAAATAAAATATATATTTATTAAATAGAAGTTGGCGATTACGTGTAACTATAGAAAACGAAGAAGAATTCTGCAAGTTCTAAAAAATTGCAACATTAATTCGTTTTGAAGGAAGTCGACGAAAAGGAAGTGATATATAAAATTGATCACGTTTCTTTCCACGAAACTCGTAAATTGTGCATGAAGATGCAGCAGCATATTTTACATCGATGTAATTTTATTTCATTCGAGAAAATTATGTTCGAAGATTGTAAAGAACATTGATAATTGTCTGGAAATTACTCGCAAATGGCAAAAAAAAAAAAGCAAATAAATCTCGACGCGTGAATGTTAAAATAATTATGTATGAACAGTGTTCTAAAAATGAATAATTGCAGATTGTTTTCAAGGAATGATTGATTCTAATTCCAGTACTTAATTCATTCCTTACCGCTCAATTAGGTTGTGCCTTCTTGTATTCTTGTCTGCTGGACATAATGACGAAATTGAAAACTTGAATGGCAGAGAAATTAAACGGAATGCCGTTTCCAATGCGAAAATCTTGTCTCTTCGATCGTTCGATCTAACGTAAAATATTGATTTCGGTGTACGATGCTACGATAGATAGAGATTATATCACTGAATTTTAAAAATAAAATGCTCATAGAAGTTTGAACTTCCTAGTTAGGAATAATAGAGATTGGAAGTAAGATCATTTCATGCTGGAATTTCATTCCCATAGTTTGCCAGTGCCAATGGATTACGATCAGTAGATCTCACTAGATAATAAATAAGGATGTCAAAGGAAATTGTATCGACAGAAAGTGATGTAAAAAAAAAAGAGTATAAAAGAGAAAATTTCAAACAAAAATTGCAAAATAAAATAAGAATTCTATAAGAAGCAATGGAATAAAAATACTATGCCTGCTGAAAATATTTCAAAGAACAGTGGAAATCATAAAATCGTAGGAAAAAGTACCACTTTGATAATAAAAAGGAGATTGCAACGATAAAAAGAAAATAATGTACATAGGAAAGAAAATTTCGAAAGTAGTATAACGAATATTAGAAGAAATATTATCAGCAACAAAAAGTAATGGAATAAGATACACTTTACACAAAAGCCTTGTTGTTACAGTAATAATAAACTTCGACGCGTGTTGCAATTTTCTTCATCTCTTTGCGATATAATATTAACTTTGACACATGACACCGATTCATCTCGTTATATATCGTAGAAGTTGCCATAACCCTTCAGACCATCAAGATTAGACCGATTTCCGACGGTCAAAGATCTGAAATTATATCAAGCTACTTAGGCCATCAGACCGCATTAACATACGTACGCATAGAATCCAGTTCTAATAGGTATGTTGACTTCACAGGCACCACCGGTGGTCATAAATTTCAGGTCACAGTCTATTATCGTCTCACTTTCTATACCGACGTCCCGTACCTTTCCTTTTTTTTTTTTTTTTTCTTTGCAAGCACGTACCTTTATTTCATAGAAATTCTCGCAAGTCAAATAAATATTTGATTTTATCGAACGAATTCTCCTCCTCCGTTGTTTAATATTTTGTCATTTCAATTGATGAGAAGTTTAAATATCTAATTAATTTGAAGCCAGAATTTTTACAACACGACGAAATATATTTACTTGCAAAGAAATATATTAGAACTTTGTCCAACTTCAACAAGGATTTGTTTGAAAAAAAAAAGTCTTGGATTCGTGTTACGGTAATCGAAATACGCTGTCGATTATCATTGTGAAACTATAACCTAGGTATCGGTTATCGTTCCCATTCCTTCGTCCTTCGTTAGTCGTCTTTGTTGGCAGTTAATTCTAATTAATATCGGTAAAGGAGGTCTGACTATGGCTTTCTTTGACTAACGACGGTGTCCACGTGTCGAACCAATGTCAAAAAGAAACGCACTTGAACTCGATCGAATTAACGGTTGACGATTGACTTAATTAGTGTACGCCAATTGCACGATCCAATTATACAATGTCTCCAGTAATTGTTATCAATATGCCTTCGTATCAATTGCCTTACAATTAGTAATCTTTTAATCTCATATTTCTGCATACTTACTTTTGCATACATTTACACAAAAAACATTTCTAAATCAAACAATCTCGACTCGTCTGTTTTCAGAAAAAATATAAATTTCCAAAGTAAAAATCCATGGATCATCGAATTATGAATAAATATTTCTAAACTTGGCGAGCCTGATCATTTATTATGTTTCAAAATTTAGATTTCCTCTCGAAATTTAGGTTTTTCAAATTCGTTTGAATTCTTTCGGACAACACGGAATTCCATTTCCGTTTCTTTTCGATTCTCTTTGCCACGTTAAAGGCAGAAGTTCTTCGGTCTTTCTCTTGACTGGAGACGACGTTGCCGGGGGAAAAAACAACAGAAAAACCATAAGAATATGCACGTCTAATTGTTGGCCTTTCAAGATCAGGAAGAAGGCCATTACGTGAAATTGTTATAAGCAGCATGATTACCCAGTGCAATCTTGCCAAGACGAATAAAGACGCAACGAAACATTATAATGTCCGGCGCATTAGCGGTCATAATTAAATTATGACAAGGACGCTCGCCTTGAATTCCCTGTTGCAATACGAATTCGTGATGCGCTAATAATCCGTAATTGACGGATGGAACCGTATTGTCGTTCGAGATTAGCATCGTAACCATTCGGAGAAAATGGGGACACTAAGTTCGCTCATTGTCCCGATCAAAAAAATTCTAATTGGCGAAACGGATAATAGCGGCGAATTTAATATTGCTTGAACTAAGTTACATTTTAATTGCATTAACGAGAGAGTTTTTGCCAACTTGCGCAGTTAGAATTCATTCGATATAAGAGATTCGTTACAGGAAAAAGTTGAAAGAAGAATCTCTTTATCAGAAGTAAGTATGTATATTCAAAAAGCAAGTACGTTTGAGGCTTGACTAACGTGAAATACAATTTGACGATGAAGAGTTATTCCTTTGCATAAACAAAGCTCGAGTATGTTGAGAAATTCACTCGAGGTATTTTCTCGTAGAAAAATAAATTCGGTAATACATGGACGATAGAAAGAAAGAAATTTAATACTGAAAGATTTTCATCAATTTTCTACAAAATTCACATCCAAAATAAAGTAAACTCGTATACTATTACAAAAACGTAAAGTTGCACAAATATTCACTGTTAATACGTACAGAAGATTCACGTGCATACACGAATGACGATCATTATTGCGGGAAAATTACGAAAAAAATTCGCAGTGGAACTTCTTCGTCGGAAAGTAAAAGTCGAATGAAAATCCTACAAAAATAGAGGCACAGGCGATTACGACGTTACAATATCGCCAATATCGTCAAAGAACAAAATCACTAATCACACTTTCACTAATGCTGCTGCGCGAGCTATTGCAATTTCCATGTTACGTGCGTATCTCCGTTCATCGCGTGGAAACACACCGGCACAGATAACATGCATTTACTCGCTGATCGATAATTACAACTCATTACACCGATCTCCATTCCGTTCTATCTCAAAAAAAAAAAAAATAAAAATGCCGGTTTTACACGCTATCTACTGGTTTTCCCTCGGCCTCCAATGGCCGAAATGTTGCAATTACCTTTAAAAACTACTCTATCGGTTATCGCAACAAAAATAGCGAGATTAAGTCGCGAAACTTTCCCACTTTCATTCGCCTGTCGATGCAGAGCGGGATAGACGCGAGATTTCTGAATCTCAAAGTAGACGCGTGAAACTTCTTCGATATGGGCATCGTGAAAGTTGAGGACAGACGTTTGGCAAAGTGTTTATTCGATGAGACAAACGAATGAAAATGTCTCATATCCGATCAATATTAGTATTTATTAGATTGATTTGTGTATGAAAATCTGTTGAAAGTTGTAACTAGTAGTAAATAAATATAGTAGATCGTGAATCTTCATAAACTTGATTTTAGATAGAATTTTCGGTGAATTTATGTTCTTCTTTGCAATTTCGCATTTTTATCATCGAAGTTCATTAAATCTTCACCCTCGTTAAATTGTACTTTAGATTAGTTAACCTTCTCGAATGAATTTTTTTTATAAAGAAATTCTTTTGAAAATGTAGCAATGGCAATTTTTATTTTCCTCGTATGGCATATCGAATGTATGTGATTAAACGATCCAGTTCTGAGCACTGTGGTGTAAAGGTACATGAGTTACATGATAGAGAAATCGAATGCCACAAGTCGGAAGGAAAAGAGAAAAAGGAAAGTGTAATTATCGGCGTGTCAGGATACCAAGATTGAAATTTGAGACTGAAATTTACGAAACTAGTTAAACTAGTTTGCACTCCGCCGCGTCGTTCTGGATTGACCTGATCAAATTCTTGCGAAGCACACTCGCAGCACCGGATCGAGCCTAGAAATTCTTTCGGATCTTCAAAAGAAATTTCATCCTTCGTCGTTGGACGATAAATAAACAACTAATGTTCATCGAAGTTAAGAAATTGACGAGTAATTTTACACTCTGCAATTCTGATTTTGTTCCCGTACGAAGCAAAGAGAATTCTTCGTATACTGCTTGTGAAATTGGGTTTTTCTAACCGAGAGTAAACAAAATAAGCTTACCATAAAGTGGACCAATCACGACCATAACAATGACCATAAGCACCAGCACCCTTTTCTGACGGTTGTTCCTACCCTGTTTGAAGGCAACGCGAAAAGTCTCTTCGATGTGTTTAAATGCAAAGAAGTCCAAGATCGACGCGCACACGGACATCTTCTTCTCCTCCGTCTTTTCCGGCTTCTGCTTCAAATGCGGTCTAGGCGGTTCCTTGATCACCACTAACCCGTAAATAAAGCTCAACACGTAGCACACGGTCGAGATGCTGAATACACCGTAAAATCCGAGCTTCAAGTACAATATACCGGAGAGCGCCATACCGATCGGCACGCCGAGCGACAAGAAAACATTCGCAGCACCGATTCGAAGCGTCCTGGACTCCACCGTCGTGATGTCCGCGATATAACTGAAAACACCCATGAACATGGTGAACCAGCCTCCGGTTAATGCTGGCCAAAGTGCCTCGAACACGCCCGTGGCTTCCATGGGAACTTCGTGAAAGAAGTAGGTGCACAGTAGCATGCTGACGCTGCTGAGAAATTCACCAACGATAGGCAACAGCATACACGGTTTCCTCAATCCTGTACGATCGCTCCAGGCACCCATAAAGAGGATCAAGATCGTTGGTAGACCGCTGGTCAGAGCTGTTTTCCACGTCTGCATGCCAGCCACCAGTTGTTGAACGGCAGTTTCTTCCGCCTCGTAGCCGGTCGTATTCCTCTCGGCTAATGCCGTGCAGACCTCGTCGGAATAAGCCAGGTTCACTCTACACGCTTTTTCCAAACTGAGATTCTGCGTGGCTAGGGAGGCTAGCATACAGGGAATCACGTAGCAGGCGATCATAGGCTCCACGGTGATGTTGCTGGTGAAGTAGGACCATTTCTGGCGCAATGTCATGGACTTCCAAACCACTGCTTTGTCGGACACTACCTGATTCCCAGCAGTATCTCCGCGTTTCTTCTCCATCGTCGATGGATTATTCGCGTCGGCCATTCCCTTGAACAAGGACAGGCTGTTCGAATAATCTTTGAACGTGTTCAAACAATCTTTGTACCGTGTTTAGGCTCTTTGCGGAGAACCTGATTGACGTGTAATTAAGTTCTTCGTATCCAGATGTCGGATAACTTTTTCCCAACGTAGATCCTTTGGTGTTGAGCCAAACTTCCAAGAATTCTCGACGACGATTAGAATCATGCGGATGCGGGTGCGAAGAGACGGCCACTAAATACTTGGGTACTAAATATCCAATTTGCACTTCAAGGATTTCGATATGAATCGATTCTTTCGCCGATTGTTTAGATCATTTGAACAATTCTTTCTCGTCTCTTCCACTCGGTCTTCCTTTCGGCTAACTCCCTCGTAAACGTGGACCGATTTCGGATGTTAGGCTCGACTTGATGTTGTATTTGTTCGTTGATAGAGTACCGGTCGGTTGAATTTCCAACCGGTCCGCGGGAGAGACCGTCTGACCGTCTACTCCTGGCTAATGCACCATTGTGCATTACGATACGCGTGTTACCTCTTTTCCCTTCTTCTTCCTCTCGGCCACCTCCTGCTCCATGCTGCTGTTCCTCCACCATCTCCACCATGTTCCCTCCATATTGTCCCCTCTGAAACTCTTCGACGATCCTCTCCACGTACGGGGAGAGTACATCCGAGGGTACATCCACCTAGCTGAATATATAACATATGCAGCTGGTGACACGACGAAACGTCGCCGGTGCGAATCGTTTCTGCGACGATCGACAACCACGCGCTTAACGTCCACGCTTCCGGTTCCGCTCTTGGACGCTTTTCGGGTCAAGGTTAGCTCTCAGAGTCGATGCACGACGGTTCCTTTCGATTTCACCATCGCCAACCATCGAGCTTATGGAGGAATATTAATTAATTTTCGTTACATTTACAGGATGTACATATATTCTTTTTTAATTTAGAAGACTGTGACTTTGTGGAGGAGTTTTGTAACTTTGCGGATTGTTCAACTTTACATGAAATATCTCTCTCTTCTTTTTCTTCTTATTATTATTTATTGTTACATTTATTTTTATTTCATTCATTGTTATATTATTATTTGTTATTTCATCGATTTCTCGTTTATTCCCGTATGTTTCGCACGTTTCACTTTAGAGCCAAACGAATGTGGGTCAAGCACGAAACTCTCGTTTGTCTCGTTGAAGATCACAGTGTGTTTTCTCAGTTTCATTAAGATTATATTTATCGACGCGTTAATATCGTTATATTGCAATAAATCTCGTATCGCAAAATTCTCGTCCTGCCTTGTCAAAATATTCCTGATAGATATCAATAACGACATAATATTTGACAAGTTATTAATTAACCGAATGACAAACGTATCTCGGCGTGTCGTGTCTTCTTTACAAAATCATTCTCAGAAATAGCTGCTTTTCTTACTAATAACAAATAAAAGAAAACCATAGATTTACTTCTGGAAGAATTAATTTCATCAATAATGAACGTGCCAATGAAAGATTCCTCCGTACTGTACATTTTTACCAAAATCCAGAGGAATTGATCGAATTTTATCTTAGAAACAGCGGACGTTCTGCTATTCTGCTACGTGGTCGAAGATACGCGTAAACACAGCGAGAACATGGTTGAAAGCGACTTCTCTCGGTAGGCCAGCACCGAGGTGCCGTTTAAATGTAGCAATTTGTTGATAAAATAATCATAACTGACCGTCTTGTCTTCTATGGCTAGAGCCTATTTCAAGCAGGGCCGTGTGCCCACCCTTCGGAGGCCACATACAACGATAACTCAAAGATCGTGTTAAGCATATATGTATATTCAACGATGTATATGACGATTTGCACGCCGGACCTTTCTGGTCCCGTAATCACGTTTTGCTGGGCGACCAATTGCGACGAATTGGCAATTACATTCTTTCGTTCCCGCGTTGCCCGCTGGCCTTAAGATTTTTCTAGACCTTTCGCAGCTTTCGTCGAAATTTGGACATCGTCGTTTATTGACCAACGAAGAGATTCAGAAGTAAATTTTTCTTCTAAAGTATATCTTCCTAGAGTTCATACGTCTAACGGAGGATTTATTATTTTCTAAATTGAAAATTCGAATGGACTTTTTTTTAAAGATATACGTTCACTTATACAAAGAACGTTTAACACTTCAGAGACACGCGCGTCTTATTCGAACAAACTGTCGAATATGTTCGACAGTTTCTAATGCAAGAAAAAGAAATGAAAAAGTTTCAGGTCTAAAGAGTTTAAATATGAGAATGTAAGGGATGTTTCATAGGGATCTTGAAACTAGTGAAAATGACTCGTTGCAGGATTAGAGGTGTAAGTTACGGCCCTGGCTTTTAAGTTGATCGTCATGACGTCGTCAAGTGAGTAATGCTCGTAATTCGAGCAATGCTATAAAATATTCGATCCAGAGCCGTATAACAGACCCGTTGTTTTCGTGTTTCCCCGGCACATCCGCTGGCAACGCGTGCTTCAACTCGGAACAGACTGGCTCGATGATCAAGCGACGAAATCCGGTCGAAATCCGGTCATCCCGATCCCGATTTCCATCCCACGCGTTACTAATTTAGTTAACACAAATTTTACGTATGATACTTGACGCGATGATTTTTTTTTTTCTTTATGAATTTATGTCAACGTCTGTGAGACAATCGTGACGTTAATTCGCAGGAATTATATTGTTGATTAATTTTCCTTGTAAAATTCTGTGTAATTTTACGCAAAACACGATTCTTTATTAAACTTTGAAACTTGGGATATTAACCAGAGATCAGCTTTTCTTGTAAAATTTTGTGCAGAGAGAGCGCGATTCCTCAAGTATAAATATATCAAAATTGACACCTTCACACCTGAGTATACAAAGTCGTTTCGCGAATAATTAATTTTAGCGCCAAAATTTTCTGATTTTGTTAAATTCGTTCTTTGAAAAAGTTGATGAGCCAGGATGAATAATTTTAATTAACATTAATACAGCCATTTTTATCCGATTGATTATCAAATGTCATATTTGATTATCAAATATCATATTTGGCTAGCAAAACAGTTTATAAAAAGAGAATGAGCTATAATTTATTTATTTTTCTCACTTATTTTGATGAGTGCATACAATTTTGGTTGAAATATATTGTTATAAATGAAACGTGATAGTCGTTCAGGTAATCTTGGTTTTGTAATACTTAATGAATTACGAGCACTTCGTAGTCTTTGAAGGACAGTTCTTCACCGTCGAAGGGGATGTATAAGCATCCGTGGCTGGGCTGAACCTATAAGAAAAAAATATTTTCATTGATGATCTTATTTCGAAGATCTTCTTCCAAACTTCAAGAGATTTTCTTTTGTCATGAGACACACACACGTGCGTCAATTTTACGTGACATGTGTCTATATCGAAATTGAAATCAGTGTAAATAAATTTCCTGTACGGCAAAAGAAACAGTAAACTCCGACCTTGCCAATTGTTTGGGCTCCATTATGGAGAACACGGCCGACATACAGAGGTTCTCCATCGGATGTCTGTCCTGCCATCACCGCATCGCTTGGGACTGATCCGTTGCTGCAAAACTCCCATGCGAACTCTCCTTGGGCCAAAACCTACGAAATATAAAAATTAACGAGAACTTAGCATTCCATTGTTCCATAATTTTATACGAGTAACTTCCGAGTCGTTAAACACGTATTAATTTTAAATATTGCATTGGAATTGCGTTGGGTTGAACTAAAAATTCTAGAAGTCGCTCAGTTGCAATAGCTATTTTTCAGAACAAAAGTATCCTGACTTTCCCACCCGCTGCATGATGTAAAAGCATCTTCGAAGAGAACGAACTTACAATTAGTCCTGCCAAAGTAGAGGCCTTATGCTTTACACTCTTCGTTCTAATTAAAATTCAATTTCTTAGAAATCGAATGATTAACTTCATTGTTAATTTCTGCGAGGCTTGATCATCTACCTACTTTGACATGATGTTTTATATTTTTCCATAGAATAATAAGAAGCTTCGTAAATTAGTCGATTATTCAAAATAGCAAATATGGGAGATTTGGTATGATTCACCAGTTTTGTCTCATTATTAACGTGAACTGATAAGTCAAAACGTATATTTGAACGAAAGAAAAAATCAGATAACAAATGCAAGTAAAGAGTCATCAGTTCTACGTTTTCAAAATCCAAGGCGATCGTGTGATTCGAAATTGGCTAAAGGTTGATGCAAATCGTATTTCAATTTCGTGCAGCGAAACGGCTTCGCCTTGACACAAAATCACGATTCCATGTTTGCGCGTGTACAGAGGTTGATCGTGGTTACACCGATGATTAGGCTCGTTAGTGGGAAAATTTATTATTTACTGAAACCACTCAGCCGAATAGCTTTTGAACGTAATCCATCTTAATCCGTTAGTTCTTGGAATAAAAAGTTAAAAACAGATAAAGATAATGGACTTCTCGCCGATGAAAAAGATTAGATTATGGGTAGCAAGAAGGTAAAACTAGGTGTGACGTGGTAATTTCTTTTTCAATCAGTCGTATTTTCTTATCCTTGAAAATCTCTATCGTTCGAGGTGAAAAATTAATTTCTCACAGTTGAATGTTATACTTAGCAAAAATTTACTTTATAATATTTAAAAATTCGAAGATTTCCTTCCTTTTAAAGATAATCATTAAGATTTATTTTAATAATCGACGCTGAATTGATTTGATTTTCGTTCTTTTGAACGATTATCGTTATTAATGAACATTTATTTATTAAAAAAAAAAAAAAACCGAATGATTTTTGCTTTTTACTCGATCATTTCTAAAAGAATGAACGATTTTGACGAAAGGACTGCACTAGTTTTTTGTGTTTTACTTACTTCAAAGTCATGTTTGGGGTGTTCTTCACCATTGTGACAGACGTAGGCAACGCTTTTGTCGGGGATTACTTTTGCCGGAAGCATGTCACCCTCGTGGTAAGCTCTGCCGACATAGATAGTTGATCCATCTATATCACGACCTCCGACAACCGCAGTGGGCGGCATGCTTTGCCCTGCGCTTCGGCTAAGCCACCTGTAAGCTTTGATCAAAGCAATTTTTTTGAGTCGTACGTGATTTTTTTCTTATTAAATTTATGTCTACTACACTGATTGAAAATATATTTGCCTGTGATGGCCAGAGAATTATTATTTTTGCAAGTACTTAAATATAGCGTATTCAGAAAAATAGAAAAAAAAGACTTATGTGAAACAGGCGTAGGCATAACATGGATCATATACAACGTTACAGATAATCGTCCATTCCTCGATAAGACTTTTCTGGAATTCAATTTCTCGGCTGATAAGAGAATAACAAATAAAAAGTGTCTGGCGCCCATATGTGTACGAGAAAAAACTTTCCAGAATTATTTCATTTAATGCTTACAACTTCTGAGCGAATATTTTTATTGCTTGCTGAGAGCAAAGTAAAAGAATTAAAATTTGTAAATCTTTCAATTTATTAGGATGAATGTACAATTGAAAAAAAATTGAAAAATTTAATGTTACATATTTCCAAAGATAGAGATTGCAAATAGAGAATGTTTAAATTTCCTGAACAAAAAAGATGCTATTGGAAATATATAGAGATACAGCGATGGTCTATTAAAAATATGGATTGACTTGAATATAAATTTAATGTAATAAATTGACTGGTATAAAATTATAGTACAACTTACCTGGCATCTTGATCGGTTGACTCGCCAAAAAAGAGTGAAACTTATCTTCTGACTGCAGCTGATTAAAAGCAATTGTAATCTTATCATATATCGTACTTTTTCTGTTCTTTAATACTTTACGATCCGCTGTCTGCTCTGAGATGTTTTGCTTATTTGTTTCGATTTGACTAGTCGCTATTTTGCTGACTATAACTGATATTTAAGAAAATGCCAAGCCTAAAGTATTTGAATAATATAATTTTTGATCAATATAACTTTGAATATGTGCTTTACTGTCTGCAAAATGTTAAACCGGATGAGGCGGCTCTTCCCAGAATATGCTCCCCGGAATATGACCGGAAATGATTAATGACTTGGAATATTTTCTTATCAAGGAGTTTGTTTATCGACTAAGTGATTATTCATGTTAAAAATCTAATTAAAAATTAAAAAATTTAATATTACATACTTCTAAAGATAATTCTTAATTAACTAATAAAAGGTATTAAAAAACATAATCTAAGTAATTTGTTATAAATTTAAATTTATTGTTCCTTCTGTATATAATTTACAAAAAGTTATACAAATGGACGGAAAATTTATACAAAACTAATTTTTATAAAAATTTATAAAACACTCTTTCGTTAACACAATGAGCAAAATTTAAAAAAAATTTTTACGGTCTTTTCTTGGCAATTTTTACTGACTTTTATTAATAAAATAATACGAAAATTTTGAAGTTTTGTATCTATTTCTACGAACATCAGTTCGACGTAAAAATAGATATACAAAAAATGCCCGTAATTCTAGAGATAAATTTCTAATAAATTTTATTATGTACAGATAAATTTACAATTATATACAAGAAACCATAAATCTAATGTTTGTACAAACAAATTTTATTATGTACAGATAAATTTTTCTATATACAAAAAATGTCCGTAAGTTTAATATATGCACAAACAAATTTTACTATGTTATATTAATTATATTAGGAATTTCTATTTAGTCAAATTATTTTATCAAATATTTATCAAATTAAATAAAAGTAGAAATTCTTAATATAAATAGTATAACATAGTAAAATGTATTTCTACACATGGGACACGTGAAATTTTGATTTGTATTAAACCACGCTGAAAAAGAAAAATGAATATTAATTTCAGAAGAGGTATTAATTGTACAAAATTTCACTAAATATTACAGAGAATATAATAAACTTACCAAACATGAAATTTCTTGCGGCACGTATGACAGGATAATTTTGGTATTTGATATGTATTTGTTTGAAAAATACTATAATATGTACAACATTCTTCCACACCAGTGAATTTTTTATCCAAATTTCTTTTCCATGATACAAGGCTATTATGTATTGATTTATTCTATGAAAAGGGAATAAAATATTTCCTTAATTATTTAATCCAAATATAAATATAATTTAATTGATAATTATAGTTTAAATTAATAAATTATTACCTGGTGTACCAGAAATATAGATCACTGGATGTGACAATTCCTCAAATTTGCTCTACCTGCGTATTGTTCATATTTAACAGTAGCTGATTCTAATGGATGATTAGGTGACAATATAAGTTCTGATTTTGTATCATCTATTTGATACAAGACTATCACTTCATGGAATGCTGGATGTACTTGTATATTTTCAGCGTCGTATAATTTATTCTTAAGAAATTTATGCTTGACAAAGGATAGAGCTAACGTAATGAGTTGTGATCTTTACACTGACTTTACTATCAGCAGTGTTCCATCATTGTCTTACCAACACTGGTAAATACTTCAAACTGTTTATGTACATCCAACACACAGTACGGTCTAACCTCCATTCTGTCCAACAATCTGTAAAATATCATAAATGGATAAATTAAAAATGAATATTAAAAACAAAGTTATATGTAACAGAAAAGATGGCGCCGCTATTGCCTCTAACATTGACAGGTGACAGTTTTTCCACAAATTACGAGAAGAAATTAATTAAGAGGAACCATTTGTGAACTGTTATGGTTGCGTCTCCGATTTTAGAGACTCTAAGCTTGCGTTTTATGTTTCGTTTAAATATAGTTTACGTATATAAAGAATGTTTCAATTTCGTTTACGTTAGCATAGTGCCAGTAGTGAGTGCATAATTTCGTGCAAACTATACTGAATATTAGATTTAGATTTATTTGCGAACGTAACTGATAGCATTATCTTTGAAATATGTGCTCGTGGAGTGCAAATTAGTAGCGTGAAAAAGTAAAATTAATGATTTTCCTTATATGGTTATAGAGCGTTTAGTTCCACCGGTCTGTCACAACGCGGCGCTAGTGTTTCTTACCCCGTAAAACAGAAATTTTGCGAAAAAACCTAATTTAGCGAAATGAATTGTGAACTTTTGTGATTGTATTACCCTAATTAGACTCTTAGCTTTCTTTTCATACCCCATTTGACCCGTAAAATGTAGAAATAAGTATTTTTATAAATAATTAGTACCACTGAGTTACCGCTAGATGGCACCACCATGTCCATTTTGTGACAGTTCGCACTAATTACGAAAAAAACCTAATTAAGGGGAATAATTTTCGAACTTTTTTATATGCCTCCTTAGAATTAGGCTCCCTGCTTTCTTTCTATGTGTGTTTTGTCCTAGAAAAACGTGTGTCTAAAAAATTGAATTTTTTTTTCAATAGATCGAAAGATGTCCTTGTCGCACACTATTGCTTTCCTTGTCTAGCGTCATTAGACAAAGAGAGCACTAGCGTGCAACAAGGACAGACATATAGACACGATAGACAAGGAGAGCGATAGTGTGTGACAAAGAGATATATATTTGCGCGGTAGACAAGGAGAGTAATAGCGTGTGACAAGGACAAAAATTAGTTCCACCGTTTTACCGCTGTGCGATGCTAGTATTTTAATGCCTCTAGCGGCTAGCACGTCCAGCCTTAGTATACCAAAGGCACGAATATTACAAATCGTAAGTGGATGCCGCTTAGCTACGGATCAAGTGCGATGTCTAGGTTAAGATTGCACCTCTAGAATGGGTGCCGTTTCTTGGCGCAAGCTAGAGGTTCCTAATAAATCAAGCGTCTGAGGTTAGGGGTCGCCGACATCAACCCTATTGATGAATCTGGCGGTAACTCGAAGACGAATACACTCCACCTTCTATATCCTTTATAACCTCACATTATACATAAAATCATCCGCTACAGAAATTTCACCCTTAGTACCATCCACGAATTGCAAATTGTATATTTTCAGTTATTTATAGCTGTATCTATGTACAAAAATGAAAAGTCCTGCAAGAGCAAAGGAAACAGTTCCTTCTTTCAGTAACCGATCCACTAGCTTTTGTTTGATCTGCGTGACATTCTCAACCAATAGATATTCTTAAATTTAAGAATGGATTGGAAATAACCAATCAGACCCACATTTTTTTCGAGGAATTTCTTATCTCTGTACAACACGTGTTGATGCAAGTTATTGTTTCGAATCTTGTGATTATTGAGTTATTACAGTTGAGTTCGGTAAGAACATATTTAATTTTATACAAAATATAAAAATAATAATATATCAAATTTTACAATGTTGTTTTGTTTTGGGAATTACGAGAGAAATGATTATAATTATAGAAGATGAAAAACTAATTTTTTTTATAGAAAGAATCATTTATGGTGATTTACTTGATTGCTATTTTATGTCAACGAGTTCAAATGTTTTATTGCGTTTGTAGTATTAATGTTCGTATGATATTTGAACATATTCTTTTTTATTTCAATGTAGATATTCTCATTCAGTTAAAAGTTGAAATTGTGCGTAGTTTTTATTTATTTATATATCTTGACAGTATTATTTTGTTGAAGAATAACATGTATAAAAATCTCATTAGGCCTAGGCAAGAAAAGTGTGACAAAACATGACGATATATTATACAAAACTAGTATTATATCAAGTATTAAATTAGGAAGGATTTATTTTATATTGCACCAAGTAAGCAATTATTAAATGTACTTATATTTTTTTCGTATTTTTACGAATACATTTCAATTTTCCATTACAGGTTAGGAAGATAAGAAAGATGATCGTTGGAAACAAATTGAGTCAGAGGTTGTTATTGTCATATTGTTCATTTACTTGCATTTATTTTCCTGGCATTTTGATTCTACTTAAGCTAAATGATAACTTATATAATGTGGGAAAATATAAATTTATTCCAGTACTATTAATTCTGCTTTTTGCGGAAGTAATTAAATTGATGTTTCCTATGTTTCACTCTGAATCAACACTTATAACAAAAACTGAATTAAGAACATCTTCAAGATATAAAAGGACTTGGTCTAAGTATATGAAGGAAATTATCAAATTTCTTTTAGCTGGTTTTCTTTTGTCCGTCATATATTACATTGTAATTATACTGTTTGGTGCACCAGTATTTATGCGCCATGAAGAAACTACTATGCTTACTGCCACTTTGATTACACTCACGTTTATTCCTGCAAGTTTCCATTTAGGAGTGGATGGTGCAATAGAAATAATAACAGGAGGACAATTACAGAAAGGCAATGTTTTAATTGATGCTTTGAAGACAAATATTCAAGCTACTCTCTTAGGTACATGGTTAGGTGCTATTGTGATTCCATTAGACTGGGATCGACCATGGCAAGCTTGGCCAATTCCATGTGTTTTAGGTGCTCTTCTTGGTTATACAGTTGCACATTTTATTACTCTTGTAAAAACACTACCTATGTTAAGATTAGGTAAAAAAGTTCATAGATAAATATCAGTGATTATACACTTAGACAAATAGCTAAAATTGAACATTATAGAATTGACAAATTTTATACAAACATGTTTGTAACAAAGTGATCTCTTATACTAACATAGTTTTGAACAAATGACTCAATTTGAAACAAATAACTCAACTCAGAATAAATAATTCTTGTCATTCTAGTCTCACTGAGAAATGACTTTATATAATTTGATATTTTGTACAATGCAATATGAAAAATAAACATGTTAAGAAATAGATGTATAAATTTGCGGAAAACAACTCGATAGAATAAACATTTTTCTGTACAAAATAAGTTTTATCTTTGATAAATGTCATGTTAGGTCAAATTACATAAAGCTTCTGATGTAATAACGTGATAATGCGTGAAATCAAAGTGTCAGATTAAAATTTTGTTCCAATAAAAATTGTTATAAACTTTTTTATTGAAACACTGTGATCAATAAATTATGTAAATACAAATTTTGTTAAATACTATTTCCAAAATATGCCAAATACTTCATCTAATTTTGTTTTTGTATTTAAAAATTACAGAAATCAAATGTTAATTATTGACATTAATATATTGAATAAGAGATTTATTTGAGTTGTATTAAAAAATTATTACATTCAATACATTTAGAAATCGTGCATTCAAATTTTATAAATTCCTATTAGTCAATGTATAAATACAGATCTTTATAAGATTTTAGAGTAAACTACTGCCAGTAGTATTAAAATAGATGTAGGAACCTGAGTTGGTAAGGCAGGATTCTGCCGTAGGTTCGCAAAATATACGTAATTCTTTTAGTCTATCAATATCCTTCTTTTTTTTTTTTTTAAATTAGTCAGGATGTCTTGTCTGCAGTACCTTGGGCTTGGAGTGCCCTTTAACTCGCTTGAAGATTGATATTATTAGTTTGTAGATATTTGTGTGATTTGTTTGCATAATGAGGCGAGGTTAGGCTTGCAGGAAAAGTTTCAAATAGCGCGGTGGTAGCGGTCGCTACATAGAAACTGTGCAAACCATGGCCTTAAATTCATTTTATCGTTGAAGATATCGCTATCAGTGTGATTAATATCCTTCGTGGTATTGTTCGATTTTTTGCTCTTCTTTCCGCCGTTAGTTAATAATTATATTTTAGAATAATGTCGAGTACCACTGGAAAGGTATTGATTTTTTCATTATATATTACTTGGTTCATTGTTGTGATTAAAGTAGGTAGTATAATTGTAACTAATTCATTTGTTACAATAAGCCGATTATATAGAAGCAATCTTCAATTAATTAAAAAAAACTACATTGAGAAAATGTAGCTTTTTATACGTAACTTTGATAATTATCTTTTTTGCTTAAGTTAAAGATAGAAATTATGAATACATAATATATAATCAAACAAATGATGAATTAAAATAATTTTGCTTGTTAGGTAATCAAATGTAGAGCTGCTGTGGCATGGGGGAGCAAACAGCCTCTCGCACTGGAAGAAGTCGAAGTTGCACCTCCAAAAGCTCATGAAGTTAGAGTAAAAGTTGTAGCTGTGGCTTTGTGCCACACTGATGCTTATACTATGAGTGGGTTAGACCCAGAAGGGAGTTTTCCTTGTATTCTTGGTCATGAAGGCAGTGGTATTGTTGAAAGTATTGGAGAAGGAGTTACAGAATTTAAACCTGGTATTATATTCTATTACATTCCGTGTTATTGCATATTTAATTACTGAAAAATTTTATATATAAATTACAGGTGATCATGTGATTCCATTATATATTCCCCAATGCAGAGAATGCAAATTCTGCAAACATCCAAGTACAAATTTATGTGGCAAAATTCGTGCTACGCAAGGTAAAGGTGTAATGCCTGATGGTACTTCTAGATTTACCTGCAGAGGTCAACTCATTAGTCATTTCATGGGTTGTTCTACTTTCTCTGAATATACTGTAGTGGCAGACATTTCTCTTGCTAAGGTACTTCTAATTTTTGTAGATATTTCTTGTTGTTGTCAAACATTATCTAAAAACATTATGTAATTCAGATTGATCCTGTTGCACCACTTGATAAAGTATGTTTGCTAGCATGTGGAGTATCTACTGGATATGGTGCTGCTCTGAACACTGCTAATGTAACGCCTGGAAGTTCATGTGCTATATGGGGATTGGGTGCAGTTGGATTGGCAGTTGCATTTGGTTGTAAGCAAGCTGGTGCCAATCGTATTATTGGAATAGATATCAATTCAACTAAATTCGAACTAGGTAAGATAAAAGAATTTATTGAAGTTTTTCATGAAAAATGTTGATAGATAATAAAATCAATTTATTTTTTCAAGCTAAAACGTTTGGATGTACTGAGTTTGTTAATCCTAAGGATCATGATAAACCGATTCAGGAAGTGCTGATAGAATTAACTGATGGTGGATTAGATTTTACTTTTGAATGTATTGGTGATGTGAATACAATGGTAAGTTTTTAAACAAAATTGTAATAAATTACTGGATATTTTTTTACTGATTTTATTTATAAAAGAGTAATATTTTTTATATTTAGAGAGCTGCATTGGAGTCTTGTCATAAAGGTTGGGGTACATCCGTTATAGTGGGTGTAGCTGCAGCTGGTCAAGAAATCAGCACCCGTCCATTCCAACTGGTAACGGGACGCGTGTGGAAAGGAACTGCGTTTGGTGGATGGAAATCTAAAGACAGTGTTCCTCAATTAGTACAAGATTACATGGCAAAGAAGTTACTTCTCGATGAATTTATTACACATACTCTTCCTTTTGAAAAGATTAACGAGGGATTCGAGTTATTGCGCTTAGGCGACTGGTGAGTTGTCAATAATTTTCGTTTAAGAAGTTGTTCGAAGTATATTTTCCTAATATAAATTTTATTTAATTGCAGCGTAAGAGTAGTGCTCAAATACTAAAAAAAAATTTTTACTGGGTTTTATATTGTTTATATTTCAACTATGGCTTGAACACATCTAATGTTTTGTAATACTCTTTACAAATAAAGTTAATATATTTCTTTATGAACATACTTTTTTATACTTGTAATTAATTAGGTTGAAAGTAACTGACACCTCCAGATTTCTACAACAATCTTTATTCATAAAGAATTCTTACAGCCACATGTACAATACCAATTTGGTGAAATATTAATAGTAGCTCTGGAATGAAGTAAAAATTCTTTACGCTTTGACCAGGTGCATACCTTACAAAATCATCACGGTACGAAGATCATAGACGATGATTTTTCATTGTATATAATTATGTATATACAATATGCAAGACTTTTGGTAAAACTATGTATGTTTGCTTGAAGTTAATATGCTTGTTAATCTAGGTCGACGGTATAATAATAATTCAGGCGGAATATAAATTGCGCTCAACATAGCAAAGAGTATACACGTTAATTGATTAATTCATCGCGGACGAGGTTCCCGTACACCAAATGTTTAATGGCACGGAGAGTTTCTACGAATTCTTATTTTATGTTACTTTAAATGTTTCAAAGTGATGCGGCACCTATTACGTTAGTTGTTAAAATGCAAAAACTTTATTCTCTGTCAGTTTACGTAGAATGGTAAAACATACAATTTATTTTTAGTGTACATTGTAATGATGTTATCTACTCGATATACCATTGATTGTTTGGGAAAAAAAATACAGATATTTGATAAAAATGTAAGTACTGAAATTCAGAGTACATGTAACTCTAATCAATAATATATCAGACAGCTAAATGATTTGAATTTCAACGAGTACAGTGAAATAAAATGTATTTGAAAATTAATCTCCATGTTTGTTCTAGATGAGAGATAGGTATAATTTGCACTGGCTATTCCTACGTAAATTGCCTTCTAATACTAGGGCATATTCACATAGTCACACCGATCAGTTTTTCTACGGATTACATGTTATACTCTAGTACCTACGGTGTACCACACACTCGTTAAGTAAAAGTCAAGTAAAAATGCTTATAATTACAATAAACGCAGACGAATCACGACATGTTCGTTGAACATTATAAAAATGTTCTTCATCCTTGGTTGTTGTATTATAAATTATATAAAATTACTACAGATAAAGAAGAAATAGTTCTTAGCGGTGGAAATCAATTACATGTGTTTATTGATACAAGAAAAGGTCAAATATTAATTACAATCCATGAAAATAATGATTAAAAAAAATTTCTCGTCGTGATTGAACTACGATTCAGTAGTTAGCGAGTATGAAATAGGTCATTCTTTTTTTATGCAGTATATCTTACATTAAACCTCGCAACGCAAGATGGCTACGAGAGAAAAGAAAATTAAAAAAGATAAAGACAAAAGTGATGAAAGAGGACTAATCGTTAGCGTGAAAAAAATAAATAAGCACGGAAATTTATATTAGCTTTCTTTTTCTGTGTTAAGAATCAGCGAAGGTGCGTTATTAAGAGAGAGCTCAATTAAATCTATAACTCGTGACTCGGTTTATGCAAATACTTTTTCTGTTTAGTATCCTACATCTTCAAGCATGTGCATCTTTCTAAGAGTGTGTTAGACGCATCTTTTACATTTGCTGACGATCAGCCAGGTTTTCTCTCTCAGCCAGCTTGTCTTCGTCCGCTGTATTATCGTAAGTCATAGACAGTATTATATATATATAATTATATTTTTATATATATATATTATGCTTAGACATTATAAATCGAGATATCGTTAATCTAGCGCGGTTAGAAATCATAATTACATAGAGCATTCTTTTTCCTTTTTTTTCTTTTTTGTTTTTGTATTTCTTCTTGTTAAAGGTATCATAATCTCTATACGTCGTGGAGTGGACATGTGAATTTTACCCGATGAAGAATGAGCTTCTTTCTTTTTGTTTCTTTCTGCTTTTTCCTTTCTTGTTTCTTTTACTTTCTCTCTCTTTCTTTCTCTCTTTCTCTCTCTCTTTCTCGCGAATCCTCTAGTTTGTATATGCATAAATAGTATATAATTATATTATTTATAGACGAGTTGTGCATGGAGGTACCTCGATGGGTACACAGGGTACAACGTATCTGATCAAGGATCATTGGTTAGATCCTTTCGTCGCGTCCCCTGTCGTGGTCTTTGATCGAAATAGAGCATCACACGAGATTGCCATTGCACGATGTAGCCCCTTAGTTATTGCACTGTACAAGCTTCTTACGATTTCTCTGATTCAGCAGCTTCTTAACCCGTTTGGCACTTGTGTTCTCGAACAGATCAATTTACATACGTTAATCACCAACGTGAAACAACGAAAGGAAAAGAAAAAGAAAAACCAGAAACAGAAAGACTTTCGTATAAAAGACCTTCGTATAAAATATCCATGTTTCAATTCAATCTACAAATTCAATGAACGAACTGTTACGAGAAATTAATCGTTGAAAAATGATCATTCCCGGGTTAAGGATCATGACCAATCGATAAAGAGGACGCAACCGAATTCGTGCAACCACGATGCCAGAGGGTGTATCCGCTGCTCGTGTCACATCTTCATCAATCCTCGTACTTATTCGTTGCTTTTCTGACTTCTTTGTTTTAGGCTCACGCGTGCCTTCGCCGACCTGTCTCTCATTTGAAGACACCTCCAATCACAACGGCGATACTCGAAACCAGCGGACGACCAGGACAAGCGTTCTTCATTCCCCTTCACAAAGGGAACACCGTCGTCCGGCTGTTCGATATCACGTTAAGGTGCTGCTCCCATTGCTGCTGTTACTGGCTGATATTAAGGAGTCTAGAAGTCTAACGGCTGATCGGCGGAACCCTCGAGATCCTGAGCAGAATCTGTACCGCCGTCCTCGTCGTCGTCCAGGTCCACGCTGTTTGTCTTTAATCCTCCGCTGCTGATCTTGTTCACGATCGTGTCTGAAATATCAACGTACGAGTGAAGTAATAATAATCGTTCGAAAGAGCATTTCTTTTGGCAATTGAAAGACACTTACCGCAATCTGGCTTGCTGCCACGTGTTCTAGTTCCGGCGAATTCAACACCATGGGGATCTACACACCAGCAGAGTCCCAAACCACGGTGACACTGGGTACTTCGGTAATACCCTCGGGAATCGCATGCAGGTGCAACGTCAGGGGATGATCGCTTACGTACAGCGGCGCATGGACGTTCAGCCTTTGAGAAACATCCGCACCATTCGGGACCATTTACGAAGATGTCTCTGGAAATTGTTGAATGTGGTTTATTTCTAGCAATGTGGAATTATTTCTGTAGGTAGCAAATATATCTTTTGATTGAAAAGGGATTTTTATTGATTTTAACACTGGAACTGCGATGATTAAATTGGTTTAGATTTACATGTTGCTTTTGGAATGCATTGTGTTTTGATTTTTAAAATAATTTAATTGTGTTAGATAAGAACGCACTCAAAGTTATAGGAGATTGTAGAAACTACATTGCGTATTGAAAACTATATAACTATAAAACATACTGCGAATAACGATTGATGGTAATTGCGAGAGTTTTGTTACTCAGACATCTCTTCCTTTTTCGAATAAATTATTTTACTTGGATCTTAAAGTCAGTCGAGAATTACCTACTCGAGCAAATTCGATCTTCATTTCCGCTAATATGCTCCCTCTATTCAGTAATTAGATCCTCAATGCCTTTGATCTGCTACATTTGATTCGCATCATAGATACCAAAGGAATGCATCGCATTTACAGTATTACATCAAGAAGTTACTATGAATTAACTGTACGAAACGACCGACATTCCAGGTAACAGAGTTCACTGTCCCAGAATGGCGAGAGAAACCTTCCATGGAGGTTGCGTAACAACCCCTTAATATCTCGACTTAATCTCTACGCCCTGAGAACGGAAATTCTACTTCTTGAGGGTGTAACAAACGCAACGAGGCATCGTTCCTTATTTGCCTGGTATGCATACGGAGCAAAAAGCAATTGACTCGGGACGAAAGTTTCACACACGATCCATGTGCCAGGCTCTTAACGACCAGCCCACTCCGCTTCGGAGGCACGTACGCTCGAGACCTATTACGCTCGAGCGTCAAGCCCCTCGAAGGTATTAAAAACTGAAAGGGTTTCTCTATCTTCTTCCTCGTTTCTCCTCTCGCTCTCTTTTCAGGTCACGTATCCGCGGAGTTTAATGATTTATAAGCAGCGGACGAGGGTTTTATTACATAGAAAAAAAGAAAAAAAAAAGAAGAAGAAAAAAAGAAAACAAATGGAAAGAAAGAAAGGGGGAGGAAAAATTCGCCGCGATGTGACAAACGGTTTACAACATGGCGGGAGGATACGTGGATGGAATAATCGCGTGGCCGGAAGTCATGTTCTTACCCGTCGGTGTCGCAGCCGTCGAGGAACGGTTTCAGACACGGCTCGTTCTGATCATGCTCCAGGCCGTACAACTCGGAAAGAGAGAGCCTGCCGTCGTTGTCGCTGTCCAAATGTCCGAACATCCACCTGACCTCGCTCTGGCAACCGATGGGGAAGTGACCTGGAAACGGTGGACGAATGAAATATGAATTCCGATGGCTGCGTCACTGTAGATAGACGCAGATGAAATATAAATATCGCTGCATCTCTACATCAGAGACACCCATGGTTACCATTTTATTTATGATAAATAAAAGTAACTGCGGGACGAACGTGGTTACACTGGCTCGTAAGAGGTATGCTACTTGCAGAGGAATATCATGTTCGTGTATGTTATGTTTTGAAATTTCATCTTGTTAACATTTGAAACCAAATTGAAAATATATGTAAAAGTTACAATTATTTATAATTAGTTAAAACATTAATGTATAATCTGATCCCACTGAATATAATGAATAATTGATTGTTTAAATACTTTCTTGATCTCTGCGAAATATCTTGTAATTTCTTCATTTATTTCGAATCTTGCCAATATAATCATAATGGGCGAGTTTCGTAATAGTGCTAATAAAACTCAGTATTATATTGTATATGTAATATACTATATCGTATAGTCTACTATATTATATAATAATATAATAATATCATTAAAAACTCTTTAGTTACAAGCGAAAGTGATGAAAATTATAAAAGATTGGTGGAAAAATTCGAGCAGATAAATGAATTTTTATAAAGTATTAAATACGTAGTTTTTAATTTCATTGATAAATGTTAGAAATTGGAAACAATATCGACGGAGATAGACTCGAATAATCGAAGGGGAAGCGATTTGAACGGGACAATTCCCGTTTCGTACTGGTGATTGTATCGAAGTCGAATAGCGTGTAGTGACGTGGGACAGTTCCGAACTATGCCGAATCGTGAGCGTTGTAATGCCTCAAAACCACCCTTTTCATGTGGAGCAATTAGTATCTTGTATATTCACTTCAATCGTCGAGGTTTCTACAACGAGAGGCATGATCATTCTCAAGTTTGTAGCCAACGACGATTTTCGAACAATGTTTAACGTATTGCTGCTCAACGAGATAAGATAATCCTCTCAATTCCTCGAATGGTTAAGAGATTTTGTAAAAATTAATTTTTATATAAGAATATTCCATCAGTTTTGTATATTATAGAATTTGAGTAGCTTTGATTTACGTAATTTAGAGCATTTTCAATGATGAAAGTGTGGAATGAAGAGTTAAATTAGAAGTCCTAAAAATCTTAATTTGAGAAAGTTAATTTTTGGCTAAAGTTAAACTTTAGTGTGTTTTAAAATGGCAAAAGTTTAGATTTTAAATATTTATAAGGTATATTTAAACATCAAGGTACAAATATTTGTTTTAAATATAAATAACAAGTTACAACAAAAGATAAACGTATCTCGAGTCAGAATTATTTCCGTACTCGTAAATGAAATTATTAAATGAAAACGTTTCACTCATTGATGAAACATGTATATTTTTAATATAAAATCCGTTTTATTTGGCATTTATTAACAGAAAAATCAATAACGATAAACCATGACATCAAACATTTGTATTATCAAACAAAAGAATGACAACTGAAGGATTGATTGTTGAAATTTTTGATTTTCAAATTATCTTATATGTATGAATTTCATTAATTTTAGGGAAATTTGTAAAAAACAGTAACTTTACCAATATCTGTTTTAATACTAGCGATCATGAATGACTTTGGTTTGGTGTGTCAGGAGTGTGTCGGTATCGACTCTAGGGTCATTGCGACTGGATTATCGGTTTGATGATCGTTCTAATCGGGACTGGTGATTCAGGAACCGTTTTAACGGGCTTTCACGAATCACCAGCCATCCGAGTCGTACTTGACAACTCGGGAATCATCTCCATAGGGATTAAATAGCTTAGAGACTGTCTTAACTCTGTAAGCCCACTATTACGTCATCGTAATCTTTCTTCCAAACAGAGTTTTTATTTCAAATACTCGAGAAACAACATATTTTATAACAACAAAATAAAAATATAAGGGTTGAAGAAATTTAAATATAAATACAAATCGAAATTAAGTTAAACATAAAAATTAAGAGTAAAAAATATTGTGAATATTTTAAGAGTCTATTTGTAGTAAAATATTGCCTTTTTTTAAGTAGCATAAAACTTTATTATAAAGTAAAAATAGTAAAATTTCACTTTTATATTTCTCACGAATGTATTATGAAAATTAGGAATTTGATTATTCTCTGTATTATGTTAGACCTTTTTTTATTCAATTTTCCAATGGACCTCTCAAAGATTCCAAATTGCCCCTTAAGGAAGAATTTCGCACGATTATCGTCAGTGGAAACATAATTTAGAAGCAAGTTCACGATTTCCGAACTAGTTTGTTGTCGCTACACGTCGTTCACGACAACACGAGTGACTGTGCAAGAATTTCGATGGCCGTTACCTATGTCCCTAATTCGTTGCGCCACGTCATCGCATGTGCAGTTCACTGATAATTAAGGCAACTTTTAGCACGTCACCGCCGTTTCCGTTTCTACCGGCTGTTAAGCATGCCACGCGCAGCAATTATCGTTACAGTGGTCACGCGATTTTTATGCCCGACTATTGTTTACGCGACTAAAATTAACTGAAATTATCGCCCGATGCGAGCATTTTGCTCATTACTTGAGGAACAGATCGACTATCTATTTTCAAAGTGTAATTAACAACCACTGAAATCTTCTTCGCACTATTAATAATCTCACTCAAATTCTTCTGTTATAATATACCGATCCATTAACTTGTTTATACTCTTTTAATTTATCGGTAATAATAAATTCTTTCTGGAATTGACTAATGACTAATAATAAAAAATAGAACTATAGACCTTGTGTTAATTTCTGATTTTCTAGCAAAGTGCATTAAAATGTGCATTACAATTAAGATTTAGCTTTGCTTATATGCACTGTCCAATATCAAAGGGTTAATTATTATCCTTCTTTGTTATTTCCAATAAATACAGATGAAAGAAAATTATCAATACTAATTAAAATAATTGAATACAATTTCCACAACTTCTTCCTGAATTAAAAAAATTGTTTCAGACATTGAGATAAAAACCTATCTTACAATATATACATATAATTCACTTTTCTATTAATTTTCTAACTGCTTATAATTTTTTCAGTGATCATTCGACTGAAATAACCAGGAATGTCAGAGAAAGTTCAAGGACTCACGACTCCCCGCAGTATTAATTATCGAAATTCAATTGAGCCGACATATCGTAAGGTACAAACTCAAGACTGACCCAGTTCCCAGTGCCTGTATGTACATTCGTACCTTTCGGTTTAGGATGTTGACGACGGTGTTTAGAGTCAGCCATCACGACGGAAAACCAATCCAACAGACGATTCGCCATTGCGGGTTTGGATGACGGCGGGCAATCAGAGTTTCGCGATGATTGAGAATTGTAGGTCGATTTCAACGGGGACGGTGTCTTCTCCATTACCTCGTTGCTCATCAGATGCTTGTCGTCGTATTTACTTCCGGCTAGTGCCTGAAACGAGATAAGTAAAAAATTTCTATTGAATTTAAATCGAAGATATTAATTTACCGACTTAGACTAGAATTTTTTTATTTTTTATTAGTTGATATTTCGTGCGAAATGCGCGCGTATTGGGTAAATTAGTGAAATACATAAATACACTTCCTACGATTCTCGAACGATAATCGATATATTTCTCACGATCGATTTTTAAACGAGAACAATGGCGGAAGGGAGCACACCTTGTCTGTAAAGAAGAAAGTATTATTCAGAAAAATCACAGAAAGAAGTGTCATTCAGAAGTTCTCAGGTAAAAATTTAAATCAGTAGATGTTAGAGTTGTGTTTGTTTTGTATTTTTAAAATAAAACGTGCATTTTTGGCTTACTCAAAGTAAAATTTAACCAAACAATTATCACATATAATTTTCAACAATTAAACAAATAATAGCATATAAACATTTAAACAGAATATACCATGCTAAAAGTTATTTATAATTTTATACCAAAATGTAATTGCAATTTAAATAATTTTACAAACATTTCAATTCTATAAATATTGTGTGAAACGTGCGACTACGGAGAAGTACGCAATACACATCCTACGATTCTCGAATAATCGATATTTCTCACGATCGATTTTTAAACGAGAAACATGGGGGAAGGAAGAGCACGTCTCATCTGTAAAGAAGGAAGTTTTTTTTATCCAGAAGACTTATCCAGAATGAAGTATCATCTAAAAGTTTTCGTGTAAAAATTAAACCAATAATTGTTGGATTTGTGTTTGTATTGTGAAATACAATTTTTAAAATAAAACGCACATTTTTGGTTTCTATTCAAGGTAAGATTTAATCAAATTAATAATTATTACATATAATTTTCCACAATTAAATAATAGCATATAAACATTTAAATAGAATATATTACGCTAAAAGTTATTTATAATTTTATATCAAAATTTAATTCCAATTCTAACCAATAGAAATATAACCTTGTAATTGATCTAACTCATTGTTATATATGTATATAACTTCATACTGCATAATTCTAATAATTGTATTAACAATAATTTATTGAGAATGTACGTGTTTAATAGTTAAAATAATAATTTTACTGCGTAATACAATGAAATTGTTCAGTTCTCAAATAAAGCAAAACGTAGAAGGCCTTGGAGCTGGAAATTCGAAGTAAAAAACAACACGAACACAATATTTATGTTTACCGTGTCTGTTCTGACAGGATCACCCCATCCCCTACTATTTTCCCAACTGCGTGACGAGACGAGTCGTGAAAAGTCATTCGGTTATTGAATTTCGTGACAATAACACGTATTTCGTCGCATTAGATTCGTAACTTTTCTAACCTATCGGTGGCGTCTCCTCGATAGCGTCGTTTCTTGGACACTCTTTTACTTCCATTTATACTTTATTAATAGTGTCGGTGTAATTAATACGCATGTGTAATGATTCATTAAGCAATAACGAAATCGAATAAGAGTTTGAATCTTTTTTGATTTTTCTTCAATCACTGATTTCACTCTCACGGTACCTTGTCTCACACGCTTTTTTAATAGAATTCCAAGTTGATTATCGGTTCACTTTTACATATTTGTCTTCATTTAACATATTTGTTCTAACTTTTGGTTTTTTTTTTTATGCAGGTTATTCCTTGGTTGCAATGATAGCATAGAATGCCACGATCATTAATGGAATTTGATGAACTTTCACGGAAATTTAGCAATATTTTATTCACTTTGAGTAACATTTAATATACAATTCATATATATTTGGGATACAATATATAATACGTAATTTCGTAATTATTTGGATGAAAATAGAAAAGATTAAGTCAATTAATATTTTATTTGGATATAGATCAAATTAACAGTCTACATATATTGTCAAATGGATGTATATTCTTGTATTAGATTATCATATTCAAAGTTTTCATTTATATGTACTTTATTATACTGTATTTGCTTCTTTCGAATGCTGACGTGCAATTGAAACGATTCAAAGCAAGATTTCACACGTATTGTTTCTTAAATATACTTAGCTGTAAATAGCTGTACATTGTTCACATTTTTGATTTGTGCAAACATTTTCGAATATTTATAACACGTGACGTGATATATTACTAATGTGCATATGTCCTACTCTAATAACAAAGAATACAATAATTGTCTTCCATTTATAGTATTCAGTACTGAAATAATTTAAAACTAATATTTTTAATACATATTCACGTTTCTTTACAATCATATTCTAGAAAAAATAGCAGTATTTTCTAAATAAACGTATTCTTCCTCTATTTTCTGTAGGTTTATTTTCAGAAAATTTTTTACACCGCGTGCAATGCGGTCAGTAGAGTCAGTGTTTGTTGCGCAATAGTTTAATATTTTTCTGAGCAAAATGGCTCTCATTAAATTAAATTAATTCATTTAAATTATATTTCGTGAAGTTAAAATCAGTGAGTCCGCCGATTATTACTTAAATGCGCGCATTGATAGTTTTTTCATTTTTCTTTTATTGTATTTTTTCTTGTTCAGTGTTCGTTTTCGGTATTAGAGTCAGTGTTGAAGAGGATAAGGCCTCTCCAGGAGATCAAGATTGTAATTTTATACATTGCACTTCAATTTACTCAATTTTTCAAATTTAACAACAAAGTATTATGTTTGATGTTTTATTACAGACTATTCGCAGTATCAACTTTTTGATTTTGCGGAAAATCCAACAGTGGCTCCAAAACCAAGAATGTAAGAATCTTTTATTATCTCGAACTTAAGATTCTGCTTTGCTTTTAAATACAAATTCTAATGTTTTATATTATTTTGTTACAGATTCTCTATGGTCTCCATTTCTCCTAATCCTCCAAGAATTCTATGATGCTTCAAAAGTTGAAAATGTAAGTACTTTATATACATGTTGTATTTAAATTTTTTTCTTTACAATTCTCTTTCTATTGAAGTCGAATATAAAATTATAATAATAAAATAAATTCACTTATTTGTCCCAATTTTTCCTAATCATTATTAAAACTTTTACAAATTTATCATTATTAAATTTTTACAAATAATACTGTGTCTTTAGAAACAAAATGTTTTATGTTTTATGTTTTCTATATCTCGTCTGTGGTACTGTTAATGATATTGTACAATATGTACATAATGTGGTACTGTTAATCATATTGTACAATATGTATACATTTTCTACAATAGTAACGATATCGATATTTTGTTAATTAACCTTTAGGTGTGAAACGTGACCGATATGAAAATGATAATTTTAAATATCTTCTGAAATAAACATTCAAGCATAAAATACGAAATATAATAATGAATAAAATATTTCAGTAAATGTTCTTTTTTTTGGAATATCATTTTCGTTCCTTTTATTTCTACCAAAGATTCTATCTATATTAATGATCGTTCTATATTTTCTTCGAGTTCAGGAAAACTTTTTTTATAATAGAGAAACACGATTAAAAGAGGAATTTAAATAATCTGTAATACAGAATTCATCGGTACTAAAGCAAACGAGAAACTAATGACAAATAAAGGATTAAGTACATAAAACGCGATTGTCAAAAGTATAAAATAACGACTCTGCGTTCCTTTCCTACTGTGCATAAACGCTTGTTTATTATTTATATTCTATAATATTCGTCGGTATAATAAGAGCCGGTGTTCTCGCTCTGTTGAATTTTTAAAAAGTCGTTTGGACGTTCCGAATTGTATGTCGTTTTGAATAATTAAGCGTCTCGTTATCGTGCCAATTTCCATCTCTGAGCGGTGTTCTTTTTCAGAAAGAGCTGAAAATTCCTCGCGGAACAAAGGAAACATCGTTGGTTGCACAGGCAAATAAAGCCAGGACCCCGTGTTTCGTTCGCAATTAATCATCAACGAGGCCGAATTCACGAGGACCGATAATAACTCTCTGTCCTATCCGCGAACACAATCATTGTCCGTTAATCAAGAATCTTTTCACACGAATTTACACGTTTTTAACGCCTCGTTCAATGACTCTTTGATTGCTGATTCGAGTCGGATTATACACGGTTGAAACGATTCGTCGAGATTAATATTTACTAACGATGATCAATTGGTAACACGAGACACAATATTTGCTGAAAAATTATAGATTCGCTCTATCGTTAACATTACTGTATTCTCATACGTTTATTGTGTACGCGTTAAAAGTTAAAAGTCACGAAATTTTCGGGAGATCTTCTGTTGCATTTATGAAAATTTTGAAGACGAAAAAATGCATAAAGCATGTATAATTCGATAGGCTTGATATTCTACAGAATTTTGAATTTTCCAATTCTGTTGGAAAATCCACGCTTGAAATTAATATACAGCAAAAGTCTCGATGTTCTATAGAATTTAAAATCGACAATACAAATACGTCTCGACGGATTTGAACTCAAAATTTCACAGACGAGAGATCTTGCTCTATAGATTTTTGAACTGAATATTGCATAACAAAGTAATATTCTGTAAGAAAATAATTAAAAAAAAAAATATTCTACTGAATATTAAGTCAATAACTGCAGTATAAGATTCAACACAAAGAAAGATAGCAACCACGAAATTACTACTCGAATAATAATTTTTCTTCGAGATAAATTCGTGGTTTGAATCACGGCGAAATGAAACGATGGTGAGTTTGCCCAGACCGATCATTAACCATACGGACGTGTAATTTCGGTGTAAATACACGTCTGGAACACAGGACCGGGATAATAGATTCGTTCATCGAGACTTCCCTGCACGAAGAACCTCTCGTTTTTCACTTCTCTGCTCAAGTCTTCGCGTTGTGAACTTCGAGCTTGTACTACGTTAATTTTCTCCCCTGCGGAGAATTGCCAACAATAAGTAGAAACGATGTATCTTGTCCTCTGCTTTATTCTAAATTCTTATCTCGCAAATCTTGCCAACCTTGCCACTTCATACGCGCCTCCTCGTAAAAACAATCGAGCTTCGTCCTCATCTCTTGTCGCTTCCTTTTCTTCTCTTTTCCCATGGTTCGCCACCCCTTCATTCAACCCTCGAGGGCACGCTTTCGATGCTTCCAAGATACACTTATGGTTTTCGATTTTCCTGATTCAATTTTCTCGTCGAAAATTACATTTTGTGGAGATCTTTGCTGTTTGGAAGAACGTAGTCGTTGTTTTGAATTTTTATGAGCTACGGTCACCGAAGAAAGATGAAGAAATTGACGATAGAGCGATCATTAATCAAATGAACGTATCTAGTATAAAACAATTAAATTAGCGTGCTTTAGAATTAAATTTCATTATCTAAAGGCAAAATCGTTTTGAAGTACCGATATTCGAGATTTGTAGATTTTTCGTCACAAATTTTAGAGTGTTTGAAATTCGAAAAAAAATGTATTTTTCATATTGTGTAAATTTAACGGGTTTTAGAATTGTAGAAATTTCACGTAGATTAGAATAAAGGGGTCCAAAATTGAATCAAGAGAATAAATGTTATAATATAATACTTTGACAAAAATCACAATGAGAATCATCAAAGATTAATATACAATTTATACGTACAATTTTATACATTATTACAATATTACATGTATAACATGATATGTGTATAATTTTATACAATTATTATAATTCATACAATTTTTCAATGAATACCATTATAGTTGAAGAAATAAATATTATGAATCACTAGTATTCTTCCAGTATACAGAATCTTAAATGATTATTTGTCATGAAGTTTTTGGAGGTAATTTTACACCTTCGGATCAGTGGAGATCCGTTTAAAAATCATTTCATATAATGGTTAGAAAAAAATTCCAAAAAAAGTCCAATTGCATGCTTTCCAATGGCGACGCGACTTTTGGCAAGCGGGCTAGATCCGAGGCCGAGTATCCTTCTGTACGTCATCGAGTCTTACGGGGTTGTAACCGTCCATAACGATATTATGGCTCCTCGTCGTCTGGCGACGCTTTCCGTCGGATCGATGCGAAAGACGCCACGTCTAGGCTGCTTGAAAATACGAGCCATCGACTCGTGGGGGCTTACAGGCGACCAATGAGAGCTTCACCGCCATTGAAGGATGCTCGACCTTCTCGTAAAGGATCGAGGCTCGATTTTCGCTCGACGTCTATGAATCGAATGCTTATCCTCGCCATTTTCACCATCCTCGATAGTTTGTCCTAAATATTTCCTGTCAACATCCGCGGGACTTGAATTTTTATTCTATCCTGTGTTCTTGTTTTTCTTCAAGTTGAGAATTTATTACGTACGTGGATTGAGGATTTTCACGCAAATTCGTATTTAAAAAATAGAAAATTGTTTCGTGTACCAAACGTTGTATTATTATACAGAAAGTTGGTCACACACCATTGTAACCTATATACTCGATTGGGTACAAGTATATTAAATTTCGCGTCATTTACCAGCACTTTTATGCAACTACGAAAATTAGATATTATGAAACTGAGACATAGACACAGAACTTCATACAATATATGCTATGTGCAAATACTTTACATGTGTACGAATGGCAACTGTATAGCTTTTCATATTACGTGATACTTTATGCAATTTTTTATTTTCGCGGTATAATTTATAAAAATATTCGAGTATTTTGCAAATATAATATAAATTAATTTATAACTAAGTATAAATACTCGATTATTTATAAAGATACTCTAAGAATTAAAACTTGCCAGTTCATCAATTTTCATTCGGGAAACACTAACGAACATATCAACTAACAAAATATATCAATGTCAAAATATATAAATAATTATCCTCGTAATTGAGGAAACGTCGCTCTTTCTGTCAATCGATCGATTAGCTCACGGAAGAGATAAATTCGTGTATCAACTTTTGCTCTTGACTTTAGCCACTGACAGTCGATGGCTTCGCGGAGGATTCTTCCCTGGCGAGGAAAACTGACCGAACGATAAAAGAAAAGCAATCAAGAGAGAGGATCCTTGGGTGGATTAAAGACGAGCGACGTTTCAATTTGAAGAAACGTAACGGCGTTTCGTTGATCCTTTAATTAGTCCGGGGGGAAACTCATATTTATCTCGGCGATGGCGTTGCACGGATGGTCTAAACCTCGAGCCGAGGGGGATCTAGAATTTCCTTTCAAGGGATGATAACCCCACGTTACCGTGGAAACACCGAATCAATAGCGGGTTTATTAACACGCTGATGGCTAAAATAACAGATCTAACTGGTCTAACCATTTCCTTGATTTGTCTCAAACTTTAATTAGGAGGAGGCCTGCTGGTCTGGCCGAAAGCGCGAATTTACAAATTTTGGAAATTTTGTATTTGAAAAAATCGTGGAAAGGAATTAGTAGAAAGAGAGAGAGAGAGAGAGAGAAATTTATTTATTTATCATTTCAACTGGGAATTTATTATTTACCACGGGAATTATTTTCTGCAGCTATTTATTAAAGTTGCACGTAATTGGTCACGATGGAAAGGATTTCTAATATGAGTATTAACTTAATTACTTAAAGCTTCTTTGGATCGTATCAGATCGCTATTATCCACTTTTATGAACTCTTTCGTGAAATTTACTTCTGAAGATTAAGTCGGAGTTAATTTTTATGAGAAGCCATTTTAAAAAACGATAGTTGTGATTCTGTATTTGACATTGTAAAAATGATTCGAATTTGAATCATCAGAAAACACTAATGCCTAATAATCATAAAAAAATAGCAACTTTCATTATTATGATCCATTTAACACGTATCGAAATCGTACGTCGTATTTATCATTCAGTGTTAAAATAATTGCCAAAATAAGAACAGATAAACTCAATTTCATTGTACAACAGCTATTGGTAAAACGATTATCATTTTTCAGGGTAACAGATCGTCAATCGCATCACAGAAGTTGATTTAATTAATAACGCGAGGGAATCGTGTCTTCCCGGCAATATTTCAATTTCGTTGGATCGGCACGCGTGATTAAGCAAAATTATACAGGGATATTCGCGTTTAATAATCTGGTATCGTCCATGTAAAATTAGTTCGATAATTGGTAACAGCCTCGACGATGGACCGTGATCGTTCGATAATTTCCCTCGATCTTCTTCGAACACGTCCAACGAATCCGGCTTATGAAAGATAATTGATGCGTCGATTGATCCTTTTCGTTCCGCATTCGACAATACACGGCCAATTTTCGGCCGCGTACTTGCAGCCTCCCCGGGAAATTCAATGCGTCTCTCTGCCGGATGATTAATTAATCGTTCAGTTTTGTTATTGATGAGCGTTCATTAGCGTCACGCGATCGGTTATTTTCTTTTTTCATTTTTTCTGTTCTTTTTTTGTTTTCTTCTCGTTTTTCGTGTGAATAATTCGCGTGGAAACGTCGATGCGACGGAAATTGGTGCTATGCACACGTGAACATTTGATTGTTCGAGGAAGCGATTGTTTATTCGACTGTGTTTGAGAGAAAGAATCATTTTATCCGACTACTCGAAAAAATGTTATAGCAAGATGCGCGCCGATTTTAACCGAGCCAGATAACAGTGAAATATTAACGAAATCAGAATGCAAAATAAGGACTGAAAATATACAATGAGAATTTGTTGAGATTGTTATAGTGATTCGAGTTTTTAAGAAAATTCATACGGTTTGAGATTGGAAGAAGATTGCGAAATTATCATTTCTCAATGGCAATTTAAATTATTTCTATAATATTAATAAACTTATTTCTATAATATTAATAAACTAGAATCACAGGAAGTGATCCTTTTACGGATTAATCACGATGTAAATTTCCAGGAGCCAGAGAACCTTTGACTAATTAAGTTAGTCGTATTTTTAATATAAAATTTTAGAATATAGAATATTAGAATATAGAATGTTAGAATATAGAATGTTAGAATATAGAATGTTAGAATATAGAATGTTAGAATATAGAATGTTAGAATATAGAATGTTAGAATATAGAATGTTAGAATATAGAATGTTAGAATATAGAATGTTAGAATATAGAATATTAGAAGTTCCTAAATATCGAAAAAATTATTTATTTTCTTCGGAATGATTCAAATCACTGTGACTTCCACAATTCCAACGGATCACAAAATCGCAATTTTTCTCCGAGAACTTGTCTTCGAATCGAGCTTTTGGAAACAAATTTCCAAGGTAATAATAGTGATTTAACATGGTGGAAAGTAGCATCTCGTCTAGAGCAACTCGACTTATTAGAAACTGTTCTATCTATGCCTTTAGTTTCGGGGGAGAGTCAACAGCGGCGTTTAAATTATCCGGTTTCTTCTCCTGTTTCTTTTTTTGTTTCCCCACAGAGAAGAGAAGAGAAAGAAAGTCGAACGTGATAAAGAAACGGAGACGGGATAAGTATTAATTACAGGCGCGGTGGGGAATAATTTAAGAAGGCTTCTAGAATTAATTTTGCTCCGCTGCAGCTTCTCGAATTAAACTCTCCCTTATCATTCTCTCTCTCTCGCTTTCTCCTTCGTTCGTTCTCGTCGACGCTTGTTTCTCTCCCTCTTTGTTCATTCGCTAGCTAGCCCCTCTCCGTACATTTTCTTTCGGTTGTTTATCTTCAATCTTCCCGCGCGACTTATTGTTTTTCTTCGTTTTCTTCCCCGGCCGTTTCTCTCCGGAGAGAAGAAAGAAATGGCACGGACCAATAGGAAAATCCTGGCGGAATGGAGCTTGAATCTTTTATCGTTTCTGTTTTGGAGCGTAGAAATGGGAAAGAGGTGTTTTTTATATACAGAGACACGTCTCAATGGATTCATCCGAATGTTCCTGTCACTTTTTAAGATACGTACGTGTATATATATATGTATGTATACACATCTCGACGCATTGTGTCGTGAAGAAATGAAAAATAAGAACGGCAGGGGATAGATTAAAATATAGTACTTTAGGTAGAAATAATCGTCTTTTACCGGCGGAAAGAAACTAAAAGGATTAATTCAGGACGAGAGAAAGTGAATGAAAAATCTATGTAGCTCTTTTCAGTTACGAAAATTCATTAAAACCTGTGAAACCTGATTTACTTGCGAACTTTCGTTAATAAATAAATAGTTCATAAATAAAATTAAAATTTCAGTTAGATCAACTCTAATTTTTTTCTAACGTGGATCCGACATAATGATTTTTTTTTCGTTGAATCGAAAAAGTGAGAGATACGAATAAGAAAGTTATTTTATCCAAGAGATTGGAAATCTAATTGACGAATTAACTCCGTTTTAGAGATCGAAAGAAATCGAACATTGTTTCTGCAACGATCCACGCTTCTATCAAAGATACAACGTGATTAAAACTTACTTTTTTAATTTATCCAGAATATTTTTCACCGCAGCTACAATGATCGCAATGCTTGTTTTTTTTTAATTCGATTATTTTTTTATTTAATTCAATCTAAAATTCTTCGGTACTCTTTGAACACGGTGTTTCTATAATTTCAATCAGCCCGCGAAAAATTTAGTTAAAGTTCGATTAAAATTCAACGAAAAATCCTCTTTCAACAGAAGGGAAATTGAATTTCCACTCTAAAATAGAAACTATTGATTTTCGTTCAATTTCTGTTGGATTTCACTGTCGATTGAAACTGAAAACAGCGGTTAAACTCGAAACGGTATTTACCGTTGCCGGGCGCCGATAGAATCTTTGAGACTGCAAAGTGTCGAGATCAGCAAGAAAATGCGAAACTACCGGACCCAGAGGGATCGTTGAAATTAATTAAGATCCCAGTCTTCGAAAAGGAAATCTGCGGACGAGATGGATTTCCAGATTTCAGACGGACGTTGATTACCGAATCGTAAAATGAATCGCTTCGATCGCTTTTCGCCACAACCTGCCGTTCTTAATCTAACTCTTCTTTCCCCTCCGTTACACTTCCACGGAACTTGTGTAAATCCCATAAATTCTCTCCTCGAATGATTACACGACGAACGGAGATTTTCGTAAATTTAACGTAAGACGAAAAAAGGACGCGCGTGACAAAGAAATATTTAGCAAATATTTCTATGTACAAATTCTACAAATTTTGAACAATCGAGTATAAATATGTGTGTGTGTGTGTGTAATAAGGATGCAACAATTCTTCGGTGTGTGAATTTTAGAAATTTTTGTTTGAATAATTGTCGAACGAGAGATTTCAGATTTTCTTCAATTTTTATGTGACCATAAAGAAATTTCTGCAATCAGAACAATAAATCATCTACTGAAAGAACATAGATCTCTATCTGAAAAAAAAAAATGAAGACAGACTCGTATTGTTCAAGAAACGAGAAGAATTTTCCATCAATTTGCATAAACATTTACAGACCGATCGTTACAATTCTTCTACAGTTTCTTTAAACGCGAAACCAAGTTCCAAATAAAAACAGTTTCTCGAAAAATCCTTCGAATCTCTACGTTCGATTTATCCACGTTGAATCACACACACGATGAAGCAACAAACACATCTATCATCGTTTTCTGAGAAAGAAAGCTCACAAAAGTGAACAGGACACCGCCCAAAGAGCAAGAACGAAGAGAAGGAGAGAGGATGCCGCGACGGGAATGGCTACTAAGATGAAAACTAGGCGAATTAAGAGGGGGACAATACGACAAATTTTCAATTTGAAAAGGTTTCTCTCTTTCTTTTTTTTAAGCGATGGGAGTGAAAGCTTTTGTCCAGTAATTCCGCCGGCCCTCCTCTCCTTTTCCATTCTACTCCACGCTTCACGGCCTCTTGTCATTTGAATAGATTAGTCGATTCAATGAACATTTCATCGCGCGTTTTGCCTCCGCGCGGCCTGTGTCTTCCATTCTCGATTTTCAATGCATTTCTGCCTTTGTCTTAGTTACCGGATTCCTCCCCGGTTCCTTTATTCGAACCCCTGCCGGCGCGCGTTTCACCGGTGGTTGTATTGTCTTTACAAAAAANAAAAAAAAAAAAAAAAAAAAAAAAAAAAAGAAAAAAGAAAAAAACCACGGGCCGAACTTCATTTCGCGCTCCCGTTGGAAAAACGTCGACCGGAGGGAAAAAGGTGTGTCTCGTTAAAAGTTCTGTTTCGCTCTCACAATAAGCCCGGATTTTCGTGGCCCACGTAAAACTTTCTTCTATTTTTTTTCTCTCTTTCTTCCTTCCTCTTTTTCTCTTTTTCCTTTTTTTTTTTTTTCTTTTTTGTCACCATTCTCGAGATACTTTCGCCTGGAAATTTAATTTCACTCGATCGATCCTGTCTCCTGTCTGAGGGAGAGGATGAGGAACGGGGTGGATACAGAGCTCGAAACTTTCCACTCGCGCCCTGTCGAACACATACCTGGCGAACAAATTTCAATCGAGCGCTCTGGGTGACGCTGCGCAAACAACCACCTCTGCTTCTCTCGTAGGCTTATTAATCGCCACGATGGGGGTATTTTCACGTCTTCTGAGAATTCTTCGGTTCTGTTCAGGTTGATTTAATGGAGCAGGTAAATGTTATATCAAAATTACCCGATGAATCGTGAGATGCCTACAGGGATTAGATATAAGATAATGGAAACACATCTCGCATCGCGTATCTCGAACTTGCTCGCACTGGGATTATGCTTCGAATCCAAAAACTGTTTAAACATTTTGCGCAATCAATGGTGCGTTTGACCATTTTTGTGCAATCGTTACTTTCATAATGAGCATAAGCTGCATTCTTATCATCTCTGAATTCTTCGACATTGTCTATTTCTCGAGATCTTCGAACTTCGACATGCTCCGGTATTTACATTTTCACGGGATGTTGGAATTTTGATATCTGCAATTTCAGCGAGTTGCAACCTTCGATTTTCCAATATTCGTATTTCGGAAGTTGTAGAACCTCGAAACCTCGAGGAGTTGAAATTTTAACGAAACAGCTAATAAATAACAATATAACGGAGTTATCTGTGAAGAAACGAGTTATCCGAGTTTCGACGAACAAAAATTTGTAACTCGTCAATTGCGATCTCTCGATCTTTCCAGTGTTTGTATTTCGGAAGTCTTGGAACTTTGGAATCAACACAGAGTAACATAAGGGAGCTCGTGCGAAGATGAAGCGAGTTATCCAAGTTGTCGGCGAGTAAAAATTCGTAACGTCGGTGAGTTGCAACCTCGCGATCTCTCGATCTTCCATTGTTTGTATCTTCGAGCTTTGAAACTTTGGTACGTGAAAATTTTGACGGAACAACCAGCATGGAGTGATGCAAGGGAGTTCGTCCGAAGAAGCAACTTATCCAGATTCTGTTATTACCGTTCCCTTTCCTTGGCCCGTGGAAAAAGCGCGACGAATGTTCCACCTTGCAGTCCGCGTTTGGAATGAAAATCATAAAAGCGAAGTGTCCCCAAGTGACGAAGGGCTCCGTTATCCTACCGTTTTCTCAAGAATCTTCCGCGAGGAGGTAAAACTAAAGGTGAAAGAAACGGAGGAAAGAACGAGGAGAGGTGGGAGAGGACGAATAAAAACAACCCCGAGAAGATAGGAATAAAGTGTCGCGGAGAATTCGAGGATGTTTGTCGGCTCTATTAAAGCGTTGATTTAATTAAGTCGACTACAGGACGTTACATTTACCGAAGTGGAAACGTTCGAATCGTTCGAACACTTTACCGTTTACTTTGCCGCTGGCTATTCTTTATCGTTTCATTTTCTCTTATTCCAGATAGAAAAAAAAAAAAAAAAAGATCGCGTGGTGACCGAATGGAAAATTGAACGGACAACAGTCGCTCGAGTTTTAACTCGTTGTTTTTTCCTTCTGTTCTGTCCACGTTTGATCAAATTGAGACAACTGTTGAAAGGGGTGACAAGATCTTTCTGAATTTTATATTGTTTCAGTGTTAACGAAACGAATAATAACGCAAGTCGGGTTCAAACATTTTTTCGCAATGTAATCAATTCTTTAAAAATGCTCAAGAGGATAATTTTGGCAATAAAAGAAACAATTTTGATAATATGACGTGTACTAAATATAATGAATTTTAAAATTGCCAGGAAAAAGAAACAAAAACTGGAATTTGATAAATATTTTTATTTTATTATTAATTTAATAAAATTGAACTCCAAGCGTTTTTACTTAAATGTAGGATCTTGTTTTCATATGTTTTAAATCATGTCAATTAATTTCTCATAAGAGATTTCAGTAAAAAAAGATGAAAATCAAGTATATCTCAAATATATACGTTCACGAATTAAAGACGGTTCATTATGTGTGCGCCATCTGCATACATATATTAAAAACATCGATCCTTTTTTTAAAAAATTTCTTAATACATCTTTTACGTGTATTTTGGTATACGTTCAAAACTACGATCTTTATTATAAATATAATTTATAAATATAAATATATTTTATTATTTTAATTTATAAATATAAGTATATTTATTTTATTATTTTAATTTATAAATATAAATATATTATTATAAGCATAGTCTATAAATTACATATATCTATCCATTCAGAAGTTACTAGGATATTTGCTCTCAGAAGAAACAAAAGAATACCTAAAATACCTTCAATTCCCTAGGAATTAAAAAACTCTGATCTTTCACTTCTTAATATATACACATCGTGAAAAGTTGCGATCTTTATCATAAATATATTCCACAAGTTATACGTACATCTCCGTTCAGAAGTTAGGACATTTCCTCCCAGGAGAAACGAGAGGGCACCTTAAATATTCAATTTCCTAGGACCACTTTTTCTCCGCGGGAGGGACAGGCGAAAATAATTGATGCACTCGTTTCGTATAAATTCGACGTTTATCGAGCCACGATGCTGTTGGACATCGGAAACGTCGCTGGTCGGCTCTGAGAGGCGTAAACTAGTCCCAAAGAAAGTTATGATTTACCGACGCAACACGCTAATTTCCGATTCCGGGCGCGGGGCCGGTAGTTTCCGGGTGCTAGGGAATTTCAGATGGGCTCGCTGCATAACGCAAGCGACTTACTCTCGCGCCACGGTTAGACTTCCCTCCTCCCTTCGCTGCTAACTTTTATTTATTGATATCCCGCTCGTCCTTCTTTCCCTTCTTTTCACTACGTTATTTATCTCCGCGACTGCGTTCGCCTACTCCTCCACGTTTCTTTCTCTTTCCGGTATTATATATACGTCGTTGAAAGAAGCAACCGAAACTGAATATATCTTGAGCGCTTTCAGAGGGGTGGGAAAATCGAACACGGTGTTCGAAGAATGGATGAAGGTAGTTTGATCTTTGCAACGTGAGAGTTGTTGTTCCGTTGGAGAACTGTGATTATTGTACCGAGTGGATTTTCATGCACTTGTGGGAAATTGGACGAGATGAAATTGTGTGAATTGAAATGAAATAGAGTATTTATTATGTGTAATATTTAAATATAATATTAAAAAATTTGAATTACTAATTTATATTTAAGTATTATTAAATTTAATAAATTAATTAAATAATTTAGTAATTTTGATGTTAGAGTTGTGAGAGTTGAACAGACATGTCTCATCCGATACATGTATACATCGCTCTTTTGGAAATGATCAAAAGGTACAGAGGTACAGTGGGTGCGATAAATTTCAATGTAGATTCCATTTTCTATCTATGGAAAATTAAAAGACCGCGAATGCATATCGAACATTTGCGATACAGCAAAAATAAATAAAAAGTGGAGTATTTATTAAAATACGCAGTGAACGAAGCAAATTTTCTGTACTGCAGAAATTAATGCCACTCGGAGATGGATCGTAACACCGGCGGAAGTTTGAAATAAAATTGAATGAAGGTATTCGAAAGAATCAGAGATTTATAGTCAAACGGGCGGAGGCGTAGTCTGGCGTAGTCTACGTAGGTAACTATGAAGGATCGCAGGATATTTTTCTTCATGCTTCCCTTCGTTCTTCTTCCGGATTGGCAAAGAAGCTAAATGGAATTCTTCCTTTCTTATTTCTATTTCTCAAAGTTGCGTCGTTAAAACTTCGTTAAATGTCACGAACGAGGAGTGGGCTGCCTTTTAGCCCTTGACTGAACATCACGGTCCCTCGTAAGTGATTTTATTCATCGCGTGGCACGCGCGCAATCCGAGGAAGACTGCGATTTATCGGCGATATTCCTGCATTCAATCGCGAACCGACGAGGGTGGTTTCCTTGTCAACGGGTTTCGAACGATTATACAGGCTCGCGCAAAATTCAGAGTCACTCATGAAATTCAATATCCTTTCTTTCGATACAGTTGTAGTTTTCAGTTTTCATTAAGCAAATTGAACTCTGGCACATCTGTAAATTTATTGAATTAGTTACTTTATAATTTCTTTTTCAACTTTCCGTTACGAACTTGAAATTCCTTTTTTAATATTCTCTTCTTTTATATGGTGTTTCAATCAAACCACTATGAATCCTTGAATTTCTTCAATATTTTTCTTGTAAAGATCACTATTAAAAATTCAATCCAAAAACCAAAAAAATATTTTCTATCAATGCGTAAAATACGTGCAGAATTTTATTTTCTGTCATCCGCAGTCTAATAATTAATAGTGAAGATGTCAAATTGTCATAAAAATATGAATTTTCAAATCTATCGCACCATATTAAAAAATTATTTATTGCAAAAATTTCTTATTTTGTCAATTGAATTGGAAATCGATACTGTAATTGAAATTTATTGCAAACACAATTTGATGTTTTAACCCTTAATATTTAACCCTTAATATACCAAAATTGAACCATCTAGTAATATGGCACATTATTCTATAATTTTATAATATTATATTATTATATATTATTCTTTAAGTTTAGTAACCAGAACATTTTCTCGTTTCTACCACATCATCTTATCTCTCACAACTCTGTTCAACTCTCTACTAATTAAAACACTATATAGAAGGAAAGAATGTTAATATAATATCATTCCTCAGGCATCTGCATTAAACGAAAATATCCCAACTCAACGCTTTTGTATCCATAACTTTTATATTCCATGCTGTTGTAACGTAACATTATTCCTCAAATCTAATAATCAGAATATCTCCTCGCTTCCAACGCATCGTCGCGTTTCCCATCGTCCTTTTCAACCCTCGAACGTTCAAACGTTCGTCACACTCGGCTGGAAGGAAGGCGATTTCAATCCTCGGAGGAGGGAGGAAGGGGGAAGGAGGTAAAACAATAACTGCATTTCCCCTTTTTCCGTTCCATGAACTTGATACACGGACCCTTTGTTACCCCGGGGAGAGGGGGGGGGGGGTAAAAAAACAAACTGAACGTATCCAACAGCCCTTCGCGATCTCGCTCGTATTTACCCCCCATTTCCGCCCTTCCGCCTGTATAAATAGATGGAACGCGGGGCTGGCTAGAGAAGAGGCAACAGTACATAGCCAGTCTTTCGTCGTTCTATCGGAGGATCTGCATGTCGCGTCGAATGGCTCGTAATTTCCTGAGAGACGTTATCGCCGCGCCAGGCATCGTTTCCCATCGATATCCACCCCGGTTTATTAATCCTTTCGGCGAAAGCGATCCGATACTTTGTAGTTTGGCAGTGCCTTTGGCTCTCCCTTGTTTCCAGGCTGACGAAGTATCGTATCGAAAATGGAGAATCGAGGAGAGGGTAGTTTTAGGAATGTAATATGAGACGCACGCGAAATTTCGCGTATCAAACCCCACTGAGCGAGAATGGCTAACAAACCTAACTGACGCAACGGATACTGCGACAGCAAACTTGATAATAAACCAAACAGCCGCAAAATTCACGAGGTTGCATCAACTAAAGAACACATTCGAGTCCTAATTTTACGTTTACAGTGGAATTCTACTTTTTATGAACCGAATTGGCTAAATTTACTTACTCGAACTTGAACGAGTAAAGGGAATCGATGGATTCTTATTATGAATATGATAAACTGTTCGTCCCCCGAAGTTCACATAAATTTATGAAACAAGTTTTATTTACCAAAATTCGGCAACTATAGGCAATAAATTATAGCTAATTGATGAGTAGCTGTAAAATTTAGCAATAATCGTGGAAACAGCGATCGTAGATTTTCGAATTTGAAACAAGAACGAAGAAGGGGGGGAAGAAGTGTCGGGATAAATGGCCCAATTTAAATCTGCTGACATCCATCGAGACTGCTTGACAATGAAAATCGTAAGGATAATCGATACATAAATTTTATCTTCCGTGGTGGTTGTGGGAGGCGGGAGGAGAGGGGATAAAGAGGAAAAGGAACCGCGCAAGACACGAGGAATATAGGAAAAAAAGAGGGTGAAAAAAGAGGTAAGCAGAATCGATTGGATGGCGTAAATCAAGGGGTGGCCAGGTCGATTCTTCTGCAACCCCTACGTTCGTGAGACTTCTATCACTGCTGGTGTTTTATCGAGCGGTGCCACAGCCTACCTTCAACCTTAAATTACAAGGTCGCCGCTAGAAAGCTCGCAAAGTACAGGTATCCCCTGGTGTGTAAGTCGTCGTGTCAGGGACGAAGACTTCGAACGTTGTTAGCGAAACGTTATCGTGTTTGTTTCGTACGATGCACGGGGGCTGGTTTGTACAGGGTGCTTCAAGCTAGGAGATTTTTCGGGATTGATAGCGAATAAACATTGGATATTTTATTTTAAAAAATGGAGGAAATTATTGATTCGAAGAACTGAAAGATTCTCATTTGAAACGAAACTTTCATTGAGAACACTAAAAAATTTGTATCAAAACATTTTTTTTCTTTCTTTAATCGTACATAGCATGCGTGAGAATTTGAATTACAAGATTTTGAAGATTAAAAATTAAACTATTGGGGATTTATTTGGAGTCTTCATTTTGCAATTCGAGTCGAGTTAATCGTTAATTCTTTTTGCTTTCTGAATTTTAAAGGGGTTGAGTATTGATTGATATTAAAGAAAATATGGTCTATGGAAAAGAAGGATTGATGATTTGGGTGTATTCTAATGTTTAAATTAAAATTCTTTTAGTTTGGAATTTTGAAGTTTAGCAAGTATTAGCGTTTTTCAAGTAAAAATTTTATGGTTTTCAACGGTAACAGAATTGGTATCTGTAAAAAATTTGGAATTTCAAATAGTTTGGGCTCTAGAGAATTTTTCCTTTCTAAAATGTAGATCCTTAGAATTTAGGTAGCCGGGATTTAGTATTATATATCTTGGGATCTTAAAATTTAGCGTTCTAAGGATTAGCACTGTGGAATTTACGAGGCTAGGATCTAAAATCCTAGGATTAAGGACTCTATAACATGAAATTTAACAACTCGGTATTATTTCAGTCTAGATTCACCTCGACTAGACTTTTATCGTCTCAACGAAAAATATTTCTCTCCATTTTAATTTTTTAAAATGAAAAATTGAAAACTGAATTGGTCTTTTGCCAATTTAAAAATTCATTTCGTCAATAATTCTTAAAATTCTCTGACCAAAAGACGATACACCAATATTTAGTGAAATAAAAATACTTGTTAGCTATTAACTAGGATTCATACGACTTATGATAATTTATAAAAATATAGCGAAGATTATAATATATTCTTCCAGAGTTTATTTTTAAAAGAAATTTTACTTTTCGATGAAAAAGTATCTCTTTTCGATTATTCAAAATATCTTTCAACAATTAGCTTAACAAATTTGTTGAATGATAAATAAAAAAGTAAAGTTTCTAACTCTAAATTTCTACGAGTTTTAAAATTCAAAACAGAACAAGTATGTTTAATGTTGGTCCACGGATAGCAAAGGATTGAAATTTAGCATTGCAAACACATTCTGGAATTACTGGATGTTAATTTTTACGTTCTAAAAATAATTTTTTAAGAGTTGCTCCCTCGCTATTTCTCAGTCATTTTTTAACTTGTCAGTATTACGCTCTTACCGATATCTACCATCTAAAAACGATTCTTTCGAAAAATTACTCCTCAATTGAGAAGAAACTTATGAAACTTTCTACCTCCTACGACTCAATTTTACTTGTGATTCTTACGATCACAATACAGCAAACCTATCGTCCATATCGCTGAGCGATAGAAGAACGCCGTGAGATCCGCATAACGCGTGTAGCTTCATCGTTTCGTTGGATGAAATACGATAACGAGTCCGATTGAAGAGGGAAAAAAAGGGCCGGGGGGGGGGGGGGGAAGGGGGAGGGTCCCGCGAATAGTTAAATGGAAAGCGATTTAACCCCCTCGGTTCAGATTTATTTTGCAATTTAGCCTGACAGTATGCTGTTCATCTCGCGAATCTGTGATTCCCAACTTAAATAATTCATAGCCTCTAATACGAATAGTAATGGCGGCCGTTTAAAATCCCTTCCTTCCCCTCTCTCCCTCTCCCCCTCTCCCCGCTGAAATATTCAGGTCGCAAGGATTTCCCTCCCACCACCCTCGAAACAAACGAAACCGTAACTGTTTACGTGACGATTGAATTAACGATTGTAAATCAAAACGACGCCGCGAATATTTCAACGAGAGAGGTTGAAATATTCCCTCCCCGGCCCCGTGACCAATGACGCACCCAGAATGGGGTGCAAGTATGCAAATAGATGGTCGTTGATAGGATTAGATGACGTCGCTGTAGCATCACACGATTTTCAGTTGAAAACGAATTATTTCCATGCATTTACGAGAGACCTGAAGGCATATAAATGAATATAATTTTTGTAATTATTATAATTATATTTACAATTATAATAATATATATATATAAATTTGCATTTGTATATAATTATTATAATTATATAAATTTGAATTTGCATGTAAATATTTCTTAACATATCTAGCGAGCAAAACAGTTTTCCAGCTTCGTTCTACTTTCTTTTAATGATCTTTGTGAAAATGCAAAATTGCACAAACGTCTGCAATCTAATTGTTACTTTTCACAGACATCTACACGCAGTAAAAATTACGTTTTGTAAATTTAAACTCTTGCTGACTGGATATCCTAGTTATTTCAATTTCAACTCCTTTTGTAGAGAAGTCCAATGAAAATATGAATACTGATTAAATAATATATAATTGATGGTTCTATCGTATTAATAGAATTTCAAGAAAAATTAATCATTGTTTTTCAAAAGATATTGATACTCCGAATATTACGAGCATCCTTCCAATATAACTTTCATCGTTCCGTGAAAGAAAGATCCCGAAAGAAAAATAAATAAATTGACCTTGGCTCGAAAGCCAATTTACCAAAGTAATTCAACTTACAAACTTCCCCGCGAACTCGTAACCAACGCGTAACGCAATCACCGCGACGCGATGTATCGCTTGGCGAGATCAAAAGTAACGTTATTCGACATGCGGTAACCAAGCCAAACTGGCTATCGCAATATCCATAATAATCCCATGATCTAACGTGTACGATCCATTAGGCAGCCATAGATCACCCGAAACTTTCATCGTCGTTTACAATAGCTCAACTTAACGTGCCACCCTCCTCGCCAAATGGCTGGCCAACTAATAATTAACCGTTACGATCAAAGTTCCCGACGCAACAAATTTTAATTACAACGGTTGCTGGCCGCGTGTGTGCACGGTAGGAAATCAACTGGCTCATTCATCCAGCGTTGTAATAACCGCGATAATGCCAGAGCGTTTATAACGTAACCTAATAAACAGAGAACCGGCTGCGTGTATTCGTACTATCGTTTGTCGGCCGGTTGTTGGCCGTCGTGGCGAGGATATTAGTCAATTAAACGGAAATTATGACGTATAATCGTCGCCGGTTAGGTAGGAGAGGAGGTGGAAAGGAGGATACGCCAAAACTGGTGGTTCACGTGGCGTAAACACGGAAACCACCGCGGGGAGAACGGCACCGGATAAAACCGCGAGAACAGGAAACAGGGACCGCGCGGCAGTCAGCAATTTCAAATTCCGCTGAATCCGCGTCGCTTTCATCCCAGAAATGGCGTTTCGCGCGAATTCACCGTCGACGAACGCGATTTTCCTACCAGGCTCGTTTTGCAAACCGACTTTCATCTCGCCGCGTTTCTTTCAGCCGGCGTTGTTTCTTGCGCGACGGTTTCATTGTTGAAATTATATTTTTTTTTTTTTTCACGGAACTCTGCTCCTTATTCATACTTGAATGGGTATAGAGAACAGGCGATGAAAAATTGTTCGATAATTTAGATGGAACGTTGGAGTTAACGACGACCAAAGCGTAAAATTGCCATCAGAGACATTGAGATAAAAGAAACAGAAATCTTTCAGTTACAATAGAGTGCAAACGAGCACTTTATTTATGCGTTTTACGAGGAATCATCTAAATCTGTAAAAGTGTATTGTTTCTTTGTATCGTGTATTTATAAAATATCTAAAATTATAAATTGGCCATTTCGATAGTTCTGGTATTAAAGTTTTTTTCAATCGTACAACAAATTTAAGGGGCGGGGGGAGGGAGAACTTTGATCATCAATATCACGCATTTAGAATGCTGTGTTACGAAAATAACTTTTCAGAACAAGTACTTACTTTCTCTGAGATAATAATAGTGAGATGAATGACAATGAGATGAAAAATATCTTTGGAAAAAACGAATTCAGCAAAGGCTTTGTAAGAGACTTTAAAACGAGCCCAATTGGATAGTACAATTTTTTTTTTTTACAAAGTTATGACAGTTTAAAATATTTTTGTCTGGCCTTTGTATATTCTCGTGATCGACGAAAAATTGTTTGTACTTTAAACTACCATAATTTCGTGAGAAGAAAGTCGTATAATAATCTACCCGGATTCATTTCAAAGCCTCTATTCTTATAACACCGAGTTTATTTGTTTCAAAAATATTTTAGAGGAGACGAACAAACGTGCTTCCTTTTCGAAAATTTTGCAAATTCGGAACGTGAAAATTTTTTTCATAATTAAATCGACAACTTATCTTGAAGATTCAAGTCTCCCCTTTACTAAGAAGAATCCCCTAAAATTTGTCGTACGAAGATTTTCTTTTTCACGAAGTTACAAAAGTTTAAAGTAACCACGATCTTGAAGATTCAAGTCTCCCCTTAAAACTTGTTGTACGATTTTTCCCCCCTACAAAATTATAACAATCTTTCATCGAGCGTACGAAAACTTTCTACGCTCACTGTGGATGATAATACTTCGAAACTACACGTTTCTGGTTTATCAGACGAATTAACGATTTCAAAAATCTTCAAACTTACCTTGGCACGCTTGGTGTACTTGAGATATTGGTAATGATGATTGTCATAGTTGAAGACATGAGGGGTCAGCGTGATGTCACGGTTTCGCGACAGCTTGCCAGAGAGTGCTTTCTGCCTCTGCAGCTGCATCTTCTTGTTGTGCGCACGTAGATCGGCCGCTGAAAAAAGTTCGATTCGCAAAAGCTCTGAATTTTCATAATCCGACATTACGAGAACGCCGAAACTTCGCCGAGATTGAAAAAGCATTATTCAATCGCAATGACGCGTTATAAATCGGGTTTCCGATTTCGCATGCGTCAATATGAATAATAATAATACCGCATCGAGGTATATTCGTCTCTTTCATCGTCATTTTGCGCTTTCAATTTCGCGTGAAATATTCAGCATTAATTATCCCGGAAACAAAGCTTCGCGTGGAAAAAAAGAAAACTTATCATAGAATAAACGTAATAAATAATTTAAGATAATAAATGCAAACGTATATATATAGTTTTTCAATAATTTTTTAATAATAGTAAATATAACGTAATTTATTACTATTTATAAAAAATTTATTGGATGACAAATATCTTTTTCCAAATTTAATAAACAAAGGAATATTGACGAGTAATATTAATAAATAATTATAGTAAGATGTATTAACAAACACATGTATAATTTAAATTCATTATTCTTTTGCCTAGAGAACAAAACACGCGTAATTTGAATCAGTTATTGTTCAATAGATCACGAACCCGTTTGTGCGATTCTAAATTGCAAAAAACGTTCATTCAGAATTACCGAAAGATTAGTCGAGGCCATTTCTACATGTAGAAATCCCGGAAAATTTTCCGGCCGGTTGTGCCGTGGAAATTTCGAGCGGCTAAAACGAAAATTCATTAATCGCGTGTAAATAAATGAGCATTTGCATTCGACACACGCGGCGACAAGCTCCTCGATGATTTTTAAACAAACGCGACGAGACTGTCGGCCGCAACACGATAAAACTCGTTCGCGAACGTTTACACGTTCCCGAATATTTTATGTCACGTCCATCGTAGCTTTATTAGTCGGCCTGCGTTTGTTTGCGTCCCGTTTTTACTACCAATGGTGTTTTTCGTCCCTGTTTGAGACAGAACAAGCGGAAAATAAAACAATAAAAAATATAAAAAAACGTAAAATAGATGGAAAGTGTTCGAGATATGAAAAAAAAAAAATTAATTGCACGAAACAAATAATGGAGAAGATAGAAAAATTGATGAAATAGCCCGGCTATTCAATCCTCTTTGAAACCCCTTTTAAAATTTAGCTCGGAATTTTTAAATTTAAGCTCGAGCTTGAGATTTCAGATATATATATTTAAAATTCATTACACGGCGTTAAAGAGGAATAAATCTACTCCGCGTGATTTCTGAATATTCAGCAGCCAATATTCAGACTAATCGACAGACTGCGGATGTTTAAATTTTTACGTGCGTCGTTAAAGGGATAGAGGTAGCTTTCGTGTTTCATATACCTAGGAGTACTGCAAGAGTATTTTCATATTTTAAATGTATTTTATATATTTCTATGTTATTATCTGCGTTATACGCATTTTTTGCATCTTTGAAATTTCAACAAATATGCATAAAAACCTGCAGTCTAGTTAAATCGCTGAAGGAGCAAAGAGATATTCTGAATTCCAAAACACATAGACTCGACTTGAACTTGGACTTCTCAACCCCGTCATTGCGAGACACGCGACCTCGTACGCTTTAACAGTGACATTATTGTTCTAACAGGCAATTATGAATATTCATAGTCGATGTGTTTGTCCCTGGCGAGCAGGCGAAGAGACGCAAACACGAGCCCTCCTCCCTCCCCCTCCCCACTGTTAAACCGACTATGCGCCGTTGCCTATGAATAAACTAACGAATTAATTCCACGTGTAAAATCAGAAAATGTCCGCACGGATTCGAGATTACGAATGGTTCGTTAAGGTAACGTCCTCTTTGCGTATATTCTATTTTCAAAATATATATATATGTGAGAATCGTTGAAAAAAAATATATGCAAATTTATTCATCAAAGAGATAAGTAAAGTATTCGCACAATCGATGAGAAATTGTCTATTTTTTTTAATTGCTGTAATTTCATAAAAAAAGTCGTGTAACAATTTAGTTGCTCTCATTTTGAAGTGTGAAGCCTCTATTTTTACTGCTCTGCGTTTGTTTTTTTCTTTTTTTTTTTGTCACGTAGCGAGTGACAAAGTTTTGTCCCCGAGAATTGTAAAAATTCCAATGTCTCCGAAAAAATTAAAAAATTTTTTTCGTGACTAAATTTATCATGGTCTTAAAGATTGAGATCTCTTCTTTGCAACGACCTATTAAAATTTGTTGTACGATGTTTTTTAATCGCCATTTTATTGAACTTTAAAAATTCTGGGACTTCTTGAATTTTTGTCGCTGAAATGTGATGTTCAGGGTTCAATAAAATGGCGAAGAAAGATTGTACAGTACGTTTTAAGGGCTTGACATAAAAGGAAGACTTCATTCTCCAAGATCATAGTAGATGCAATCATGAAAAAAATTTTTCAATGATTTTTGGCGATTTTGAAATTTTTACAATTTCCCGTTTTTTCCATCCGCTGCATAATACATAAAAACATCTTTGGAAAAACGAACTCAACGCTGGTAAAATAGAAGTTTCAAAAAACAAAGCCAACTGTTTAAAGTTCAAGCAGTTTCAAATATCGATCATTTTTTATCGAACGTGCAAACACGTTTTGGTTCACCTTTGTTACGTCGACTCGTTCATTAAAGAAACGATAAAATCTTTCTGAAATGGGAAACAATAAAATCTTTCTGAAATATTTAAGGGAACTGGCGAAGATTCGCTTTGAACTGATCGGGAATGTTCTCCGGTTTGATACCGATATCGATATCGATTCTGAATTTTCGATACGCCGCGAAGGAGAACCATTAATTCGCCTCTCAAAAGCTGTCCGCGATAAATCAAACCGGCTTTTACGGATAATAAATCGAGTTTGCATGGCCTTTATCCTATATTTTTCGCGCGTTCTTTTTCACGCGACATCGCGCCCGTTATCAATTTAATTTCTTAACTCTTCGTTCGCTGGGAAAAGTGCTTAACAACTTGAACTTCAATCAATCCGATCCCGGAATTTACTTCGCCGTTTTGTCTCTTCGAGTTAAATTCTTTGAATTATTCTCTTAAATTCAAGTTATCCTTCGGTGTCATCCTCCGAATTCAAATTGCTCTTTAGATTCGTTGCTATCTTATCCGTGATCTCTAACGGCGGACAACTAAAAATTTAAGGTATTTCATTTGAATTCTTTGCAATCTCGGAGATTAGAAACGAGAAAACTAAAATTCAAAGGGCGCGGTTTATAAATTGCAATGAATATTTAAAAATTCCTAAGAGCGATTTGCATTTTAGTAATTTATATCGTTCGTGTCACTTAAGTAAGACTCGGAGTATCTAATTTTAATTTGCATTTAATTTTACATTCACTACAATCGTTTATATCTCGGCAATACTAATTCGAAAGTTATCTCCGCGACGACTCTTGAATTTTCCAATTCTCCCTCGTCTTTCTTCAAATTTGTTTTTGCTGGTGCACGATGCAAGAAATATACAAAAAAGAAAAAAAACAAAAAAATGCGAGTTAAGAACGAGTGATTAAGGGGGGGGGGAAAGGTGGAAGAATCGACGCAATCGAGCGCGAGGATGTCGGTTGGATACAGACGCGGGAGAAATTTCAAACGTTCCCGGTATCTCGAGTATTTTAAACAGGTTCAACAACGCAGTTGACCCGAATTCTTCGCCGCACGCGAAGAAAGGGTGTCGCGGGGTTAAATTGCCTCACGCGAGTTCCACCTCAAGGCTGAAAGAACTGTAAAATTCTTCTACTTCCGGACTTCCGCGCGGAAATCTAATTCCCCAGCCCGTTCCCGTGCGGCCACTTTATCTCGGCGGAAACTGCATGCACAAACTTTCTACGTCTCTTCCCGAAATTGTACATCAAGTTAGATGTATGTACGTACTTTTTATCTTCGGACTCTTTAAAACCCTATGCAAATTACACGGCACGAACGAGTTGCCCACATGAACGCTGAAATGTAACTCGTGTTCGTACGTCACGTTTCCAGCGGCGCGTGATTAAATTCAGATAGAATTTACGCGGAAGTGATTAAATTTGAAACAGGGAATGGCCGCTGCTTGATCCGTAATATCGTGGATTTTGTGTTCGAACGGGAGACTTAAATTGGGCAGTCTTCAGGTTCGAGTAATTTCGCGAAACGGATGGAATTTGGTGTTAAATTCGACGCTATGCTGGTAATGAAATTGCATTTTGACGTGGGAAACGGACACGTGACGTGCCCCAGATGCTATTTGATGCCAAGTAGGTTGATTTCTATATGATTCATCGTTCATGGCAATCGTCGTTTTTGGACGCAACGTTCCTCACGTTGAATTTTTCGTTGTTCAATGATTGAGTCGAATTATTTTTTTGTAACTTCATACGGGAAGAATATATATATATATATATTTTTATAAATATAACAGAAAAGAGCAATTTGTTTGATTCGGGGACATAGTTTTCAAAAAACTGAGTACCATAATTATACATTTAAACTCTTGAAACTTGCGTTCCTTTAGAATTTCATAGTTTTCGTGATTTAGGGAAATACAGTGATCAACAATATGCAACGCAAGTCACGTTTCATTAAAAGCAAATATTCTTTGTTTATTAAAAAAATAATCTTTATTTATTAAAATAATGAATGCAACGATACTCAGTTGTTGCAATGTGAATCTATAACGCAAGTTATTCTTAACGAAAGTAATTTCCTATTAAAAATAATTTACACTGATTGAAAATGTCACGTGCATGATTCTCAGCCAGTCAAATTATATTCACCCCCACTTTTTCTCAATTTTGAACAAAACGAGTCTCACGAGTAATTGAACCCTTCGAGTGATAGGAATTATGATTTCGATTTGAAAGAAAAAGCAAATTGTAGACCCGTGTGAAACCTGAATTTGAATTTGAATTTGAATTTTCAATTTTAATTCCGCAAACTAAACATATATAATGATTTATATCCGACACGATGTCACATCTTAAAATAAGCAGCGGCATTCCCAATTTTTCTCGATATATAAATATATATATATATATATATATATTGTCAATTTATTCATATTTGCCTGCAATATTTAATTTTATCGACAATTCTTTTGTTCTATAAAAAAAAAAAATAGTAAAAATCTACTGTATTTGCACGTGTACCTCGAAAGTCACAGTAGCCGCCGAGTCGTTGCTGAATACCGATTGTGTGAAGGGAGTCGTAACTGCAAAGGTTACGTTCAACACGTAAGAGCAATATTCGCGCGACGTCGAATTCAACCGACGTGCCGATTCTCGTGCAGAGAACGCGCTTTTTCGCCTCGTTCGGAAAGAAAACGTTTTACACGCGATGCGCTCACCTTTGCACGGGCAGAATCCTTTGCAAGCGATGCGAACTGACGTGTGGTGGATGCAGTTGTGGTATTCAAGTCGGCACGGCGAGCTGTACGTGCGATTATCATTTCCGCAAAGGAACGTCGGCTTCACCACAGGACATTCTTGACATCTGAAACAAAAAAAAGGGGGAGAGTGACGCCGCACATCGTTAAACGAAACAGTCGACCGTGTTAACGTTTTAATTGCTCGAGTGCGTTTTCCAGCTGTTCTCCTCTCGCCAGTCTCCTCCATTTTCATAACTTTGTTTCCACCGCATCAAGTGGCACGGTGTTAAAATATCGCGTACGTACGTTTCCTACGAGCAGACTTTCTTCTGCATTTTCAGATTCTTCTGCAGATCTTCCTCCGCCTTTTTCGCGAATTTTCTCTTGACGATGAATTTAGAGATTTATTTTCGCAGGCTTATTTTAGTTAGGATTATTAATTCGCGATCAACGATATTGTTAATATTATCGTGTATAGAATATCAAGATTAATATGTTAATATATTAACGTCGTACTAAATTATTAATATTGATATTTTACTTTAAGTATTACAAAATTCATTATGATCTTTTTCTGGTGATGTTAATTCAATCAATTTCTTTTAATTATTAAGATTAATATTGATATTTTAATTAATAATTTAATTAATATCTATATAATATTAATATTAATATTTTAATTAACAATTTAATTGATATTAACGTTAAATTTTATATATTAATATTAATATATTAAATCTTCAGTATTACAAGATTCATCGTGACATTATTGATTGAATCAATCAATATGTTTTAATTATTAAGATTAATATCAATATTTTATTTTCAGTATTACAAAATACGACGTTGTTGATCTTTTCTTGGAAACATTCATTCTCTTTTCAGTAATAAATTCGGGGGCGTGTTGTTTTTGCAATTGAATCGTATCGTGAATTTATAATTAGCAATTTCTAGTAATGTTCTTCTATTTCATCTCTCTCTCGATCCTTCCGACCGCTTCTCAGCAATAAATTCAGAGAACCATTACTTCCGGGTAATTGATTTCAGTTGTTTGTATCGTGCAAGATAAATATCGAAATAAAACGAAACAACTAAGAGAAAATTTTCCCTGAAATTGAATCTCCCGAAGTAATATCTCTGAAATGATCGAAGATGTATGGACTCTTTATTACGTGATGCAGTAAATAACAATCGGGGCGAGGTATTTTCATTAGATCAGCTTTCATTGAAAAAAAAAAAAAAAAACACCTAGATTGCCCCATTACTTGATACCGGAGTATTCGATTTTTCTGTCGCGTAACGAAGAGTAATTAAAGGATTTTTTATGTGACGAGGAATATTTCTCACCGTTGATAAAGTAAAGTCTATTAAAAACTAAATTTCACTGTGCATGAGCGTGTCGCGTGTCCTAATTATATTACGTAATAACGTCGATAAAGTCTAGGGAGAACAGTGATGGCGTTGGGTTCTTTGTCAAAATTCACTCTCCGTTCTCGCTCCCTGCTTCCCTCTCTTTCTTTCGCGATGTGTATGTGTGTGTGTGTGTTTAGAGAAAAAGAAAAATTCCAGAATTTCCGTAACGCACGGCGAGAGAGCTTCATAATCGTTAAGCACTGCATCGTCGTAACGCGAAATTACCAAGCTGTATAAGGGTTGGCGGTGGTCTGCGCGCAGCAACAATGTTGCTCGCCCCGTGAAAAGGGGCCCCGGTCTCGTAAACCTGAAATACCATTATAATGCGTTTAGCGTGCTTGCACGAACGACCGTGTTAATTATAATTTTATAATATTACTTTCGGCATAAATTATCCGCCGGGGCTGTTAAATTCTCCTTGTTTGGAGATTCCCTTAACGCGACCACGAAAAATCCTCCGCAACACACCGGAAGCAAGCTGGAAAACGGCGGATGAGAAAAGTATGCTCCAACACGAGTCCGAGAATATTCCACTCGGCGTCTCGATAATGAAAGCATTCCCGTGTTTGGAATTTATTTTTCGGATTTCAGATAACACGCGTCGCGTACATTAAACGATTTATGGCCACGCCGCGGCGGTCTTTTCCGTTCGGATTTCAAAGGAGCTTTCAAACGTTATCTTTTAGCTTGCAAACTAATAGTACCAGATACCTATACTTAGTTAAATATTTTATCAATATATAATAGACAAATCATCGAGTTTTTTTAAAGAAGTAGTCTCCTCTCAGCTGTGACAAGCTTCTTTAGATGTGCAACTAATTTTAGTAATTTCGATTCTATCGTAGACTACATTATTCTTTTATTTCTTTATATTTCATATTAACTTTTTTTACTATTTTTCTTAGTCGCAAATTTATAACGATCACTTTTTTTTCATTTATTGCAGACTACATTACTCCTTTATTTTATTTATATTTCATGTCAACTTTCTTTACAATTATCAAAAACAGCAGAATGACTTTCGTCTATTTTTCTCTAGTCGCAAATTTGTGACACTCCGTTCCAATTACAAGGATCTTCTCTAGTTTTTCTTTCCTTTTTTATTTATTACGTAAAACAACAGACAAATTCCCCTACTTTCTTTCTAATTACGGATCTACAACAGTCGTTTCAATCACAACTTGAGTTCCTTCGTAAAGAGGAACTTAATTAATTGGGAAACCTACGGGTCCCTCCCTATGAATTTATGGTACTCGTTCTAATTACAATGATCTTCTTTACAAAACAGATCTTTTCTATTTCTTTTTTTAATCATAAACTTTTATTCATGAACTTTTGTCCCAATTATCGTCGAACCGACGAGAATCTACGTTAATATTACAAGAAAAAAACTTTCCAATTATACCTTGGCCAATTAATCAGCCTTTAAAAATTCTAATCGTAAATTTTAATCTCTCCTCCAATAACCCTTAATGATTCCTCCTCTCCCTTTGGTCTCGCGAAAAGGGAAGAAAAAAAAAAATATCGGGAAGGGGATTACGGTTGTTCCCGGTTGCGTCAGCTGAAATTCTCGAGCTGGTTTTGTCGATTAGCCAGCCTCGAATCAACAGTTGCAAGGTAACGAAGAGGGCCACAAGGTACAAATGGCCCCGCGTAGAATTACGAGCGGTTATGGCGGCGTATAATAAAGAACGGCCCCTGCGCGGATTCGGCCACAATGCCGGCCCCGCCAGGTTTGCGCCTCGAGAATTTGTGGTTGTCGGCAAACGCGTAATTAGTTTAAACCGAGTAACGCGGTAATTAAGCCGGTTTAACTCCTTTATCAAGACGGAGGCCTGCGGCTTCTCGACCGTAGTCGTCTACGTCGTCCTCCGCGAGAATTCGCCGCCAGACTTTATCCAGGATGGAGGATTGTAAACTGATTTTTCTCGGGATGGAAAAAGCAACGACGAAGGTTTAATATTCTCGGGTCCCGGAACAAAATTTAGACTCAACAGCTGTGTATTTCATTAAAAAAGAAAAAAAGATTCCCTTGATCGATTGCGAATTTTATAGATTCGCGAGTAAATAGATTTTCGAAGGGTTCGATGTTTCGGTTTAATTTAAACAGTCGTGTATCTTAGATCGATTTTTATAAATTTTTATTAATTTCCGATCCAGAAACTTAGATCCAACAGCTGTGTATTTTAATAAAAAAAAAATCTCTCGACTGATCGCGAATTTTGTAGATTTATTTTTAAGTGGATGTTTTAAGGCGCGACAGTTTAATATCTCAGATTTTAGACAAAGAAACAGAATTTAATAACGAAGACTTGACATTTTAGGTTCAGAGACGAAATTTAGACTCAACAGCTGTGCATTTTATTAAAAGATCCATTGGTGGATTTGCGAATTTTGTCGATTTATTTTCAAATGGATTTTCTGAGGAGCGAGGATTTAATATTTCCGATTCGGCAACAAAATTCTCGGCAAAAGACTCGGCAGCTGTGTATTTTATTAAAAACACCACTTGATTGATCGCGAATTTTGTAGATTGATTTTTAAGTGGAGTTTGTTTTAAGGAGCGATGGTTTAATATTTCAGAATTATTATTATTATTATTTTTTAGACGAAGGAACGGAATTTAATAACGAAGACTTGTTAGTCAACATTTTCAGATTAAATTCAGCTGTGTATTTTATATTAAAAGAATATTTTTATTGATTGCGAATTTTATACATTTATTTCTATTTATTTCGGTAGTCTTTTTAAATAAATTTTTAGACTAAGGAGCGAAATTTAATAATGAAAGCTCGATACCTTAGGTTCATTGTCAGATATTCAAAATTCAGAGTGTTTGTGTATTTTATTAAAAAATTTTTGACAGATCGATGAATTTGAAAAAATTTAGATTTCTTTAAGCAAATTTTTTGATGAGTAAAAATTTAACGTTTTAGAGTCAATGAAATTTAAATTCAGTATCTCCGTATATTTTATTGAAACATTTTCAACTGATTGTAAATATTTATGAATTTGTACAGACAGATGTTTCAAGGATGAAAGCATCAGTAACGAAAGTTTAATATTTTACATTTCAGACGCAAAATTTAAGCTTGTGTATTGGATTAAAACCTTGTCAATCGAATTCTGTGAATTTTGTACAGACGTTTCAAGGATGAAAGATTCGATAACGAATTTTTAATATTTCAGATTAAATAAAAATGTATACATCTGTATATTTTATTAGAATGGTTTCGAATTTTATAGATATGCGTAAAAAAGAATTTGTCACTTTCACGATGGTCAAATATTTGATAAAAGTGTAAAATATCTTTGACACAAAATGTTAGAAATAACTGATAAATTATTGATTAATTTTGCCAGGATAGGATATCGTTTTTTCTTAATTATAATAGAAATATTTTTTACTAGTTATTTTATGTTTAAGTGAAATGTAATATTCAAAAACGCATAAAATTAGTAAACGAATCTCTGCTTAAATCCCACTCCTTTAATTCTCAGTTCGTAAAAATACGAAATCGTATAAAATCCCAATAAAATTAAAATATCGTATTTCATCAAATAACTCGTCGTCCAATTCGTCAATTTTAAAAATGAAAATACAACTACACCTCAGTTGTTCAACAATTTGTAAAACTACAAGATTGGATACACGTATGGTACGTAACGTGAAATAGCATCTTTTCAGTTTGTTAAACCAAGAGAGAGAGAGAGAGAGAGAGAGAGAGAGAGAGAGAGAGAGAGAGAGAGAAAGAGAGAACTCCAACTGTCGAAACCACGGGGCCAAAATTATTACCTATCAATTATTCGATCGGCTCGATAACGTCAGAGTCGATTGGCTACGTAATCTCGGTGCCTGTTTCCGGGAACGAATTAATTCGCGCGTACGTTCGATTGCGTTCGCGCAATTTCGTTCGCTCGATGAAACGAAACCGCTGGTTGTAATTAATCGAGCGTCGTTACAGATTGTTAATCGACGATTTCATTTCCCGGCCTGTTTTTTTTTCTCTTTTCTACGGGGGTGGGAGTTAGTGGGAAAGGGGCTCTTTATCGATCCCTTGCACGTTTGAACGCTCATACTTCTCTTGTCTCTCGAGCGAGGTTAAGATATTAAATCGAAACGAAAAGAAAAGGGAGAACCTCTCCCGAAATATTACTCGAAATATTGTCTTGGTGACTTTTTCCGACGTGTTGCGCGATAATTTTTCGGCAGAAACTATAAATATAACTAACTAAACTAATAAATATAATTAAATATAAACTTAGTATAACTAAATATAACTAAATATAAACGATAAATATAAGTAAGAATTACAAATAATAAGCACGTAGAAGATAATTTGCACGCTTATCAATTTTACAGAAAATTTTTGCAGCAAAATGACTGAACGTTGCTGCAAGTATCTTATAAATGATGAAATAAAAGTAGATTGAAAAATATATCTTCCAAGACTTTTACCAAGGGTATAAAATTTCCAGGTCTCTTGCAGTTCTTCGATGAAGAAGACACGATGGAAGAAGAAAGATTAGATCATAATGAACGTGCCATTCCGTCTTTATATTGATTCTGTCTCGTGAGAAGCGCGAAACTTCGATCAGGTGGTATCATTGGGAGGGAAAAACTTTTGCTTCGAAGCCCCTCGATGAGCCCTCGGACCTTTCTCTCTACGAAATTTTCGCATTTCGGGCGACGGTCGTTTAACTTGAAACGTCACGAGTATACGGAGAATTTATCTCAGGAGTTTTAAAAGAGAAGCTACAACTTAAGAAAAGCTCTCGTAAAGTCACGTGTAACGACTCAATTATCTCCCGGAGAATTTTTTTTCTTTGGGAGTCAGTTTGATTTTCTACTTTAAATGCTCATTGTGCAATACAAAATGTTCAAACGCCGCTATTAAATTTTTTTGTCAATCGCGTAAATTATTACTACAGATTTCTTTTTGCTCCAAACAAGGATTGTTCTCCTAGAGTTAATGCTCTTCGCTGAAAAGTCAAACACCATTACAACGAACTTGCTCGTCGTTAAATTCACGATATCGTTTACCGATCCATCAATTCTCACTCTGGAAATGAAAAAAAAAAACGAAGAAAAAGAGTTTTACCAACAACACCCGAATACCATTCCATTCCCTGTGTTCTCGCCTCAATTTGTATTCAAATTCTGGAAATTTCATTCGCCGCCAGTTCCGTAACCACACCGAAGTCCGTTTACCATACTGTATACCCGAAGGAGTTTCCTGTATACCCGAACAGAACTCGAGCATAGCTCGCCTACAACGTTTGTAGCGCGTTTTCCACCTCTTACGAAGTGCGTTTCGCTTGAAAACCACCTCAGAGAATTTATTTTTCGTAGTGGAGTAGTTTCCTCTTGTTGTGCAGTTATTCTTGCTTAAATTTCGCTAAATATGTAGCGATTTTGTCCTGGGGAATACCGTAGGGTATTCTCTCGTCAAGGAAAAAGAAACAGATCTCCAGCAACAGTTCTCAATTTTCTTTGTTATTATTTCTGACAAAATGTCAGAATAATTTCTTTTGCTAAATATAATTTTTCATGCAGCGTAATAATTTTTACATTAGAATTACAAAAACTTACGAGAAGTATAGAATGTATGGTATAGTTAAATTATTCTAATAAGTAAAGAACTTATTCCTTAATGTCTAATCTTCGAAACTTGCCAGAAATGTTTCATTTGTTCGTTCTATTCTATTCATTTAACAAATGAAAATTTGAATTGTCTTTAATTTTATTACTATGTGCAACAACATTTTACATCTCGAAAACTGTAGCATATTTAGATAGTTAAATATCGTTACGCACATCATAAATTATTATATTTATCATTCACAGATTGTATAAAATCAAAGTTCCTGAACTTCTCAATTTTTCGACACAAACAAGTCAATACTGGGTTACGAAAATAATATAGGGTTGCGTTTAAAAAAGTGAGAGTGATTTTGAAATCTCCCAAACTCGTTCAAAATTATAAAAAAATTACTGCTGCCTTATTATGGCGATATATATCCCCTCTATACTAAACGAGGTTTCCCTATATCCAGAAAAACAACAGAGGTTGTTGATTCAAGACGAATCAAGTCACGTGATTCACTTCTTATCTATTCCCTGTAACTCGTTTGATTTTTACTTTCCCCGCGCCATTACAACTGAAGCGATTCGGTTCGTTCGCTCGAACACGCATTTTCGAACACGTCCCCCGTCCTACGCGCGGAACTTTTGATTTACGCCAGCGCCATGGAATTCCATGAATGCGAAATGTAATCCCCTGGCCATTCCTCTTTCGGTACCACCCCTGTGCAACACACCCCTTTCCACGATTCTGTCCCATCGCGTTCCTACGTCGCTATATTTCTGGCAGTCGACCGGCCCGCGGAAACTTCGCCCTTTCGATCGGCCCAACTGGATAACAAACGACATCAAACCCGTCCTCGTCCACGAAATACGGCGTCTCCCGACGATTTCTCTCGTCTCTTCGCCCTCTTTTGCGGAACATCCACCCTTCTCCCTCCCCCTGGTCGACGATAAGTTTCGGGGCAAGTTGCTTACTAGTGTCGTTTCAAGGCTGTTTGTCACGAGGGGCGGATAATGAGGCATGTACATTGTCGATCAGAATGTTTGGTGCATCCTACGTTCGTTCGTATATTTTAAAAAAATTGTAGACATAAGAATATTACAATTGTGTCATTGGATCGGAAATCACTTTTGAAATTTAATAAGTTTGAAATTTTCTATTTCTTCTTGATGATTTTTTATTGAATTCACGCAATTTGAGTTAATATAGTATATTTGAGTTAGTGTAGAAGTTTTCTTAAGTTAATATAGAATCATTGAAACAGGCTTACGAATCTCGAGTATCCTTCGTTCTTTCGTATATTTTAAAAAATTATAAGAATATTACAATTGTATCATTGGATTAGAAATAATTTTTGAAATTTAACAAATTTATATACAAAATTTTGTATTTCTTCTTGATAATTTTATTGAATTCACGCAATTTGAGTTGATATAGAATTATTGAAACAGGCTTCCTTGTGTGTTACAATTACGAGTTACAAATTTAGATAGGATCAATTACTAGACTGTGAATTTTTATGCGCTTGTGCAAAATTCGAAGCTGTAAAAATTTGTACAGTGCGCACAAAATATTTTGCGGTCTATCAATCACAGTTTTAATATCTATTTATTGAAATTAGGAAGGATTATTATTTCTTCCGGAGCTTTCTAACGTGCTCCAAACTTTTGCGTTGCTTTGAGTTTTAATAGTAAGAAGTTGTGCTTCATATGACGGAATAAAAAGTTCTCAGAGAGGGAAGAAATTTCCAAATGAAGAAAATAGACAATGTAAGACAAACTTACATGTTCTAGAAATAAATTTCTATCAAACAGTTTCAATAAAAACAATCTTAGCAATTGAAACAAAGAGGAATTGTGGAATTTTTCGTTCAAGCTTTCTGACCACTTGTCGATTGAAAAAAAAGAAATCACGGACGGTAAAAATCAAGAGATATCGAAGGGACGAAGGGGCGAGACGTGGAAAGAAATTAGCCGGAGAAGAATTCGCTTGAAAGGTTGAAAAAATTGCTTCAACGACCCGAGTCCGGCGGATAATTAAAATTCTCGACAAAAGGAATTCGTTCATTGGCATAATACGTCCCCGTGGGCGATTCTCACGTTTCCTTTTTCTTCGCCAAACCGTAGAAACACGCGTCTGGGAACTGGTGGACTCGATAATGGACAGCGGGGAGCCTGCATTCAGAATGCATCTAATTGTATGTCCCGTTCCCTTGTCGATTTCTGCGGCTCTGGAAGTGGAATCGTCGCCAAAGGCATCTAAAGCGAAAGGAAGCGGGAGGGGGGAGGGGGGAAAAAAAGGTCGGAGAATTGACACTCTTGTGTAAGGTGTAGGTGGACCGTGGGAAGTGGAACTGCTGCTTGGTAAAGTGATTTCATAGTTTCACGAGCTTTGTGGCAATCAATGCGGTCTGTCGGGTAATAAGATGAACTATAATGCGTGCATCAGGTGTTGTAATTGAAATTTATAAGCAGGTGAACTATACAGGTTGTTACAATAAAGTTTAGGTTTATTTTGAGCCTGTTTTTCAATTATAATTAATTAAATATATTATTTAAATTAAAGTTTTTAAAAGTTGCTAAATATAAATAAAATTGAGATATTTAAATGTGTCTAAATGTAGTATAATGCATGTATCAGGTGTTGTAATTGAAATTTATAAGGTCTATACAGGTTGTTACAATAAAGTTGAGGCTTAGTTTTATTTTGAGCCTGTTTTTCAATTATAGTTAATGATATATTATTTAAATTAAAGTTTCTAAAAGTTGCTAAATATAAATAAAATTGAGATATTTAAATGTGTATAAATGTAATATAATGCATGTATCAGGTAATTGAAATTTATAAGCAGATGATCTATATAGGTTGTTACAATAAAGTTGAGATTATTATTTTGAGCCTGTTTTTCAATTATAATTAATGGCATATTATTTAAATTAAAGTTTCTAAAAGTTGCTAAATATAAATAAAATTGAGATATTTAAATGTATCTAAATGTAGTATAATGCGTGTATCAGGTGTTTGTAATGAATCGAAATTTATAAGCAGGTGAATTACATAGGTTGTTATTTTAGCTCGTTTCTGAATTATATTAATGATACACTATTTGCTAAATATAATTAAAATTGTGGTATTTGAATGTATTTAAATAGCTTTCCGAAGATTGTTAAGTAAATTTAAATATTATAAAATGTTTGAATTTGATTGACAGTAGATGCACGATGAAGAACGTTGTTTGAAAAAATTTTTCGTAAAGCAGTATGAGTTGAAGAAATGATATTACTTCTGTCAAGAAGTTGAAGATGAAATTGTGCCACAATCTAAAGAATTATTGCGCGCTTGACATTATTCCTCTTCTTGTAGTGTTTTTCATTTTGTTTCATTTCAGTTTCTAAAGACATTAAAGTTCAAAGTTGTTATTAGCAATTTCGCTTTGGCTTCCGGTCATTCCATTTAAATTCGCAACGAAATTATTATTCTCATCTGTGTGCAATTTTCGTTTCATCCCTTCGAAATTTATTCGAAACGACTGCGTTCACAATTTCACTTGGGCTTTTAGCTCATACCCATTCACACCATATAATACCAGCAGGTGAAATTATTCTCGTCATATGATCATAATTTTATTGCAGCTTCTAAACACTCTCATTTAATAACATAACTTTCGCGTCCAAAATAATTGCTCTCGCTGTATATTCATAACATTATTTCACCTTTCGGTGGCTCCGTACTTAACAACATAATTCTTATCCCCGAAATTATTATTCTCGTTACACGGTCGTAATTTTATTCCATTTTCTACCGACTCTATTTTAATAACGCATAGCGTAAATTCTCGCATACACGCGTTCCAATTCAGTCAGCGTACATTATTTCGTTATAATTTACCAAATTACTCCCAGACGTTTCAACCAATTTATTAATCATGCTATAAAATTTTATTACTGTTCATGTTCCCTGTGTAAACACTTTCGGTTTCAATGTATAATTTCTTTACAATGAAAAGAAAGTATTAAACGACACGGTTTCCTTATGAAATCAGCAAAGAACTCGTCAATTTTTCTCGCGAATTTTTTTTATTTATAAGATATTTATTTATAAGATATTTTAAAGTGCAAACTTTTCAAGAAACACATAATTCCGAAAAGCATGAATATTCATAAAAATTCGCAGTATACTAATTAACTTTTAACTTTTCTCTTCCTACACAAACAAATTCACTTTGTGTGCACAACCATCGCGATGTTTTTTTTTTTTTTGCTTCTCTTACGTCTTTCAAGAATACCGTGCTTGGACTACTAAACTAGCTTAATTTGCTTATTTGTCGTACTCTCTTTTCCACGTATTAAACTCAGCTTATTAACTCTGTACAACTGTTAACTTTCATTTCATTCGCTTTTATTTGTCGCTTTTTGTATCAAAAAATTTTGCACAAAGGATGTATCACGTAAGTGTGCAAAGTTAAGATTAATTCGTTTGGTTTTTTTTATTCAGTTTCTTTGTCAGACGGTTTATCCGCAAGCGTTTCAAGCTACTTGCTGTTTCAGCGAATGGAAAACATTTTCCACCATGAAACGCGGATTCATTGTTCGGCAATTAAATGGCCAACAAAATGAAAGCAGAGACTTTCACTGCCGTTTTACACACGGCTGTTTCTCTCTTTCCCTTTCTCCTTCTTCTTTTATTTCTACGACCGTGCGATAACAGCGGATCGTTCGATGTAAATGCTAACCGCGACACGCGAAGAGAGAAATGCACATACTGGAGATGTTGCGCGCGTTTAAGTCGAGCACAAATACACGTGAAATACAAAGTGGAAGTAAAATGTCCCCGACACTGAAATTTTATGCCGGTTCGGTGCGTATTAAAACGCGAAATTAGCCCGCGGGCTCGTAAGTTGCTGAAATAATAGGGTTCGAATGCTCGACATTGAGCTGAATGCCTGTGCACGTAATTTCCAATCACGATCCTCGTTTAATGTGCGTCGAACGCAACGATCGTTCTTTGATTTTATTCCATCGCAATTTAATTTAATTTAATTTAACCCTAGATCACCGACGAGAGTTAATTAATCAGGGTTAATTAATTTAATTAAGGGATTTGAGTAATTTTCCGTCTCTCTTAGGCTGCGAAATGCAATGAAATACGTATAGTTTTCACAATCTACGAGATCATGATAATAAATCGGTCATGTTAATAAATTGGAACATTTAAATTTTCGAACAGTGAACGTCGAAACTGTTACAATTTTGTACAAAGAAATCGTGCCAATGATGAACTTGAAACCTCTCTTCTTGAAATATGTCGTTTGAAATATATTCTAAGTGAGACTATGTAGCAGTTGGTAAGCTGAAGAAAAAATTTACAAAAAGTTTGTACATAGTGTGACAATTTGCAGTATTTTCGAGAAAAAAAGCATCTTCTATCTACTTGTCATGCGATGTAAAATATTCTGGAACAATAAATGAACGACACATTTTGAAAATAGAGTCTTCAAGCTTTAAAGTGAGTTTGAAGGTTTATCGGTGACTAGATCTTTTTTTTTTTTCTTACAAAATTATAATAGTTTATTTATTCGGCGTTGTTTATAATATTTATGTATCTTTTCTAATAAAAGCTTTATTCATTTGTGAAATTCTTGCAAAATTTCGGATATTTTTTTAAATAATAATAAACTTTAGTATTTTAAAACGAAACTAAATTTCTTTCTAAGCTAGATTTACTTTCTTCTGCGAGATAAAAATCTATTTAGTATAAAGTACTTTGCTGGATGAATAAGCTTGAATACAAATTGGTCTAGTCCAACAGTTTAAGCACACGATTCGTGAAAGAACCGAGGGAATCGAAGAGGAGAGCTAATCAAACTCTGATAATCAAATGATTTGACTCGATTCGATTCGAATGGAATTCGATTGAAGCAGAATGGAGCGGATTCGGTTCGATTTAATTTGAACTTTCTTTTTTTTTTTTCTCTCGCTGATAGTTGTTTCTACGTGTGGTTCGACCATCACCGAAACGCGTGGCTACAAGAAGGGAAAGAAGAAATGTAATAGAATCTGAAAATAATCTATTTCTGGCGGTCCAATCTCGGCGAAACAATGGCGGGGGAGAGATAGAAAACACGGAACGTTTTTTTACGGTGTAATTGTAGTTTTTAAACGGATGGAAAATTTCCATTATATCCACTGACCATGCTACTGAGTGTTTTTCAATCCAATCGTGCTTTTTTTTTTTGTTTTTCTGTATCGTTAAAAGGTTTCCTCTGTTCGGAAAAAAACATTCGATATTATGCGCCTCGTTGTACGCGAACGTTATGAAGTATAATTTTCCGAATGGAAATGTTAATTTGTTTTGGAGAAGTTAAAAGGTATTTGCAGATTTGTTGATTTTAATTTAAAGCAAATGATCGAATCGATAGAATGAAATAACAGTTCGGAAATCGTCGAATAATGAAAATATTGTTATTTCCATTATTTGAAAATAAAAATACGTTCCAACTTCCTTGCATTTACATCTGTTTCTTCAATCGTATGAAACGCGAGATCTTAATTATCAAATGATGTTAATGAATTGCATGATCTTATTGACGAGATAAACGAGTAATATTTTATCAGTGACATTTTATGATCCTATTAAATGAACGATCATATAAGTGAACGAATAACATGTTATTAGTGAATTAAACGTTCTTAAATTAAACGATTTTATGAAATGAATCAAATTTCTCTGATCTTGTTAATCAAATTTCTCTCACATAACAAATTGTTTAAATTCTACGTGTATGTTATAGAAAAGAGATCTTCTCACGGTACAATTAATTCAATTTACAAGACCTATTTATTCGCCTTTTTATACATTTTTACCGCACGTCAAAACAATGACACGCCTGACAACGAATTTACGAGAGTACTTCTGCAATTGTCGCGATACTTTCATTTATTTATTTTGCAGTATTCGCGATACTTTTCGTTTCTCGTTCACGCTTTACGGCGGAGTTTCCCTCGCGGAATCGTCGTCTTTTCTTCCGCCAATTCCGAGGTAAAGAAGGAGAGCGAGAGCCGCCTCGTTTCCGTAGAAAGTACAAAATGCTATTTTGTTCTTGCAACAATTACCGCGAAACGAGGGGAGGGAAGAGCTGGGCGCAGACCGAGATCCAAGTGGTTAATGGCAAGCTCGTGTAAAGTTTAAACGTTGTTAGCCCGATTTCAGCTTGGAAATCGTTTCCAACGTTCTCGCTATGAATTCCAAGGGAACGTCTCTAATTCGCTGCTTCATCGATTCGCGAGCAACGGCTGATTGATTTTTTTTCTTTTTTTTTTCTTTAACTTTCTCCTTCGCCAAGCGAAAACGCGTGCTTCGATTTTTTCGAATCTGTACATGAAAAAACATGTTTCCACATTTTTGTACGTTTTTTCTAAATTTTTGATTTCTCACTTTCTTTTCGTTTCTTTTTTTTTTTTTTAACTCGGTAGGAGTATTTTTTTTAACTCGGTACGGAGGACGGGCGAAGTTCGTGAACGTGAATTTTCGATTTTTCGTGAAAACCGGCGCGGAGACAGTGGAAAGGAGGCCATTATTTCCGGGGGAATTAAAAGTCCGGTTCAATTTGTTTCTTGTTCATCGCCCGGGATATTCCATTCTACGTATATATGTGTATGCATGCGGTCGCCGGTCACTGTATACAAGAAGGCAATGCAATTGCTGTCCCATAGGATACACTCAATTTCCAGGATTATTCGATTATTTTAATAACTGCGAATGAAATTACAAAATTCCATTCCAACGCTGTCGCGATCGTAAAATTTATACTAGAGTAGTATATTTCATTTGCACGGTTGTACGAAAATCTTGTTTATTTGATGTTATTTGTGTGTACATAGTACTTGTTAGAAGTTGCGATAACTAAGAAAAAAAATCTTGTTGTAAGGTAATCTAAATGTTAACGATTGTTTTTCAAGTAATTCACAACGCGTGTGAAAATTGGTATGTGCCAACATAATAATAAAATAATAATAATAATAAAATAATATTATATACTTAATATTAATATATATATTGGATATGAGCGAGAACGTAAGTAGAAATAATCAATCAGTGATCAGACAACTCTGTCTCAAATGCTATTATTCATTGTTAACACGTGTCTTTTTCAAATTAATTCTTCGAAATAATATAAGGAAACGTACAAAAACATGTTACATAAGTAGAACAATTCCATTGATAATCAGACAGTCCTAATCTAAATCCATCGCTAATCCACCTGTCATTTTCCCTTTACATACAATTGCAAACGTTCATCAATTTTCACTTGCTCACAATTTGTTCTGAATTCTCATCATTTCAACAGAACAGACAATAAAATCGCAATATATCAATCATTCATACCGATCGATTAACCATTTTGTTTCTTCATAATTCCAACGAAGCTCAAATTGAATATACCATCGTAATTTATTAATCGTCCATGACGATCGATTAATATGATTTTATTTTTCCTATGATTTTTTTTTTCAGAATGAAGACAAAACAAATTTAATATTTACAATTAGAATCATAAATAAATAAATCTATTTGTTAGAATTGGAATTATAAATAAATCTATCTGTAATAGATATTCTATATTATTATTCTTATTATGTGTCATTCTTATTCTTATTATGTAATATTTTTTATATTATTATATCTATTGTATTTTTAATAGATTTTCTACGTTAACAACCGTGCATTTCTCGAATTTTCCCTGAAATATACGAATAGAATATTCTGTTCTTTATCTATATTGTATTTGTGCTATATTTTCCATATTATTTATAACATATCTTCTATATTATTTATTTTCTATATTATATTTATAAGAGATTTTTCTACATTTGCAACCGTGCACTTTTAGAAAGTCTAGTTTTAAATTTTTCCCGAAACATTTGCCTCCTTTATCGTGTCCCAACTTGACGTTTTATACAGATTGGTGGTCAATAAGTTCTACTGTCTATTTCAATCCAACATTGATTCAATTTTTGCAATTCCTCGTGCTTTCTCGGCGCGAAAAACCCGACGAAAAGACAAAAACCGGAAACAGAGGGCACGGTGACGATTTATCGGTCACTCGAGGAGAGATCGATTAACGAATAACAACACACAACCGAAGCCAACAACGCACAACCCTGTACCAGGCGAGAATGCATTAACTAGCTGCCGTGAGCGCGTGGCACTGGCCGCAAAATACGCTTGGAGACCGCAGTCTATTGCAGTCGGCAATTACATGTACCGGCATTCATTTCGGCGCCCGGTCAGAGACACGCATATACACGACGATGCGGAAGCCTAATTCGCGCGAGCGTCATTGGCCGAGACGCGTGCACAGAGAAACGGCAAAGGGCAGCAAGGAATCCAATCGGATAGACTAATTCGCACGCTGGCCCCGGCTCGTCGATACGTTTCCGCGCGCAAACACGCGGTTTCCGCTCGAAATGAGCCCGCTGTTAATCCTGTATCTCTACATCCAGGTAATTCGCTGTTTGCCGATGAATTTCGTCCACTTGTTTTCCTCATTCCCCCTTCCTTTTTTTTGTCGGTTTTTAACTCGTTTGTCGAATCGCATTATGCAATGATCGGGAGTTCAGTGGAGAGTTAAAAGAGCGATTTATACATCGAAAGGAAGATAGTAAATATTGTGAGTGTTTTGTAATATGATGAAGGGGTCAGGACAGTTTGAAATTTTCAAAAAAATAGATATTTTTGTCTTTTGTCTTAAATAGTAGTTTGAAGTCTTAGAAATAAGATACAAAAGGTTTCGAATTTGACCAATATAATTACGTTTAGTCAGACATCTCAGTACAGTGTTAACGAAATATTAACAATATAATGTTTCCTATGACACACGTGATGTACTCATGAAAATGTTCCGGATAGTTTCGAATACTCTCGCGAGCAACTGCAGACCTAGAGTTTGTTTTTATATTAAACGTGGATTTTCAAATTTTCTTTCTCACAAGCTCGAATTGAATTTCGTCGTTCTCTTTAATCTCTGACATCGAGAGGAATATGTTACGAGGTGAAAAACGACAGGAGACACTCGGTATAAGCGCGGTCGAGGGTGGCATTACAAGCGTCGTAAATTTCGTGGCACTGTGGAAGATTAATTTCAACCTGTCTCGCGGAGGCCACGAGAAAAATTCAAGCTCTCCCAGACGCCGTAAACAGAAATTTCTTTGAAAGTGCAACGCGTCGGGACATTCCTCTTCTGTTAAAAGTCAACGAGGAAATACCTTTATGTTTAATAGCGGACGGTCGCAGTTTAACGTCCGTTCTCTAGTTGAAAATTTCGATGAAAATCCGCAGCACGAAAGAAGAGCAAACAATGAATTGATATCAATCGCGTCTGACCGCGTATCGACCCATTCTATTGTAATCAGCGATGCGTTAATTGCGAGGTTGTATTGCTTGAAGAAATGTCTGACCATTTGTGGCTCGATCTACTTGAGTAGGTCCGCTGTCGTGTTAAAAAATGTGCAATAAATTCCAACGAGTGAAATATCGAAAAAATAAATAATGAGAGTTCCGAATATTCTAATCGTTTTAAACATTATTTAAAATTTTGAATAAATTCGATACATTTCTGTTATATTTTTATACATTATTTAACAGCTGATTTGTAACAACTAAACCGTTAATTCATTTCTACAACATTTCAAATGTCAGTTACTAATTTCTAATCGTTCAATTTATTTTTTTTTATTTGTTTAATATGTCCAAACATTACTTAATTTATAACAATATAATTAAATTATCTTGGTTTCTTTATTGTTTAATTATTTCTTTAGTTCATTGCTATAATAATTCTAAATGTTATTTAATAATTTTAACAAGTTATTTATGTAACAATTGAATTATTTTACTCCCAGAACATGTCTCAAACATTACTTCCCGATTTTTATAGTTCCTTTACAATAATCAAATTAAATTAATTAAATTCCCTAACTCTAAACGTTGTTCAACAATTTTAATGAGAATCAATGCAACTTTACGATATTTTAAAACGTTTTTTAACAATTTATGATTAACAATCAAATCATCGATGTAATTAATAAGATCTTTCCCGTGGTCTAAAATCAATTTCCAATTCCACGTGTCGTGAAGTCTACTAAAAAAACACAATTTGCTCAGTTTCCGCGAATTCCAAAGAACCAATCGAGATAATAAAACGTCGCGTTTTTCACGACGAAGAAGCCAAAAGGAGACCGAGTCGAGCAACCCTGACATCCAGTTACATTCCCAATTATTCACGGCCGGTGACGGCCGATAGAAGACGGACGATTGATTTTCCCTTTTTGTCCCGAAAACGTGACAAGGTTTCCACCATCGTGGCTAGGGGAGCGAGGGGAGAGGAAATCGTTCTAGATCGATAAAACGTCCAGTGGTCGCGAGCCACGCCGCGCCTGCCGAGTGCAATTTTACATGCCGTTTGTTTCGACGAGCCGCCAATTCAGCCGACGATGAAGAGGAACGAGCGAACGAGAGCGAAGAAAGACGCGGGGAGGAGCGACAAGGACGGGGAAAGAAACAGGAGAGTTCACTTCGGGCACGAGCGAAGCTTACTCGGCAATAAAGACGAGACGAAGGCCTCTTCTTCTCGTCTCTGGGAAGGGCTCGAGAACCGAGGGCGACAAAATGCGCGCTACCCGGAGCCTTGATGCTCGTTCATCATCGCATTACCCGGCTGCTTATCGACTTGAAGATACTCTTTTCGCCATTTGTCCTTGCCACCAGCCCAGTGGAGGACACGGACACGGACTTTTGTCAGCCGAGGCTTTCTTTCTGCCGCAACACTTTCAGAGAGTTATCCCACGCGAATTATTTTCAGTGTTATTTGACGTTATTTTGGTGTTATTGGACATTTGATTGGGAATTTCTGTGGGAGCTCGTAAATATTTGAGAATTTGCTTTAACCCCTTGTTAACCGCTAGTTCGCGGACCATAACGAGCGACCAAACCGTATACAGTAATTCGTTTTCTTTTTTGAATTCATCGGTATATCACTGGATAGAAATTACTAAGACGTAATAAATTTATTATTTGTTTTGCCTGGGTTATATTTTCAATATTACTTAAAACTGTGAAAATATTGCAATCTTGGGCGAAAATATTTTCGACGTGCGCGGACACGTCATTCCAGCGCAAGTTAAAAAGCGCTGCACTTTGGACGTTTTGTATATAATATATGTAACGTTTTAATTGTGTGTGAAAATTTCTTGAAAAATCCGCGATCTATGGATTACAAACAAAGTATAGATAATATGTATAAAATATATTTATATATTTTAAGAAATATATGAATAAATAATAATATTAATAAAATATATTTATATATATATTATAACATATTTATATATATATATAATATATATAAAATTATATAATCGTGACCATACTTGAATGAAATTCAAGAAATTTCTCCGCACTTGAAAATTTCTTGAAAAATCCGCGATCTATGGATTACAAACAAAGTATAGATAATATGTATAAAATATATTTATATATTTTAAGAAATATATGAATAAATAATAATATTAATAAAATATATTTATATATATATTATAACATATTTATATATATATAATATATATAAAATTATATAATCGTGACCATACTTGAATGAAATTCAAGAAATTTCTCCGCACTTGAAAATTTCTTGAAAAATCCGCGATCTATGGATTACAAACAAAGTATAGATAATATGTATAAAATATATAAAAATATATGAATAAATAATAATATTAATAAAGTATATTTATATATATATAATAACATATTTATATATATAATCTATATAAAATTATATAATCGTAGCCATACTTGAATGGTCCTTCGACCAATTGTGCACTCTTGTCCAACAGCCCAACGACCGCCACGCTCGATAACACTATCGATTATCCGTTTCAATCGAAGAAACAGCTATCAAGGCGTTGATGACGCAAGAGCAAAAAAAAAAAAAGTCATTCCACGTATGAACTCCATGCGAAGTTACATATTACGTTCTAAATCCGTTAAGTACATTCTTGTCCGGTCGATATCGAACTTTCGCAGTACTTTTGCAGGCTAATTTTAGAGCAGGCACTCCGGTTCGGAAAGAGTTGATAACTCTCTTGAAAGTTTTCATACGCGGACCGGCGAATTTCACCGGCGACGATTTCCCCGACGGGATAATACGAACTTTTTCATTCGGGCGTTCCGCGTTGGACGATGTCGCGGAGATATCGAGAAGGCTCTCGCGAAAAAAAGGTTCTCGTTCGAGTTTCGGAATCGTAAAGCTTCCATTATCGAAGTGATTTCGTTACGCTCGGACGACACGCGTGGCCGCATGCGTCCCGTTTGTAATGAATTTCCACGGGGCTGTAATAATGGAATTTTTACGATGTTCGATCGTCGAAACAAATCGAGCAAACAGTCTATTCCTGATGGGAATAATGGAAATCGTGTGGAGGGTGGAGAAAGATTAACGTTGTCACTCTTTTTTTTTTCTCTCTCTCTCTCACTCTCTTTTTCTGTCTGTCGGTGTATATATACGTGTATAGATATAGTCTCTGTTGGTTTTAAATAAAATAGAAATTTTATTTCCTCTGGACGCGGACGTGCAGTCCGCGCTTCTTTGTGCGGATTTCGTCGGTTATTCTGCTGGACGATCGTTGTAAAATATTTGCCAACTTCCCAGTTTATTTGTAAAATAAAATGTACCAATATTATCTTTGGCAGATAGGAGGAGAACCTTGGAGATAATATACAACACACATATAGCTGGCACATTGAATTTTAAAAATAACTCGTCGATTTTTAAATTTTATTTTGGAAAACGTATTGAATTTTTAATTACATCATGGTGTCACGTAGATCATCAGAAATCCATGAAATTCGAAATATAGTAGTTACTGTTCGAGTGTATTTCTACAAAAATTTATTTCGCGATGAAGCGAAATGTTTCTTTTAAACAAAGAAGGCTGACACGAAGATTCGAAATATAATTGAAATGAAATAATTTATCTCAAACGAAATTAACGAGTAGATGGACAGGCAATTTTGACAAATTGCAAGGTGAAAATTAATTAATCGAAAGATATATATTCAAATATAATGGGAAACATCATTATATATAAAATTTAAATTAAATGCATCATTTATAATTTGTTTACAATTAAATCATAATATAACATATTAATTTCATCATAATAAATATAGTAAATATAATAATTTATATATATATATATATTTATTAAAATATAATGGGAAACATCATTATATATAAAATTTATGTATTTAAATTAATAATGCATAATTTATAACTTATTTACAATTAAATCATAACATAACATATTAATTTCATCATAATAAATATAGTAAATATATGTATAAATTATTAATTTAATAATAACTATAGTAAATATAATAATTTATATATATATTTATTTATTTATTTATTCAAATATGATGGGAAACTTCATTATATATAAAATTTATGTACATGTATTTAAATAAAATGCATAATTTATAATTTGTTTACAATTAAATCATAACATAACATATTAATTTCATCATAATAAACATAGTAAATATATATATATATATATATAAACTATTAATTTAATAAATTAATTTATTATATAAATTATAATGAGAAACATTATTACACATAAAATTTATGTATTTAAGTAAAATGTATTAATTCGTATTAACCTGGAGCTGTTAATTCGTGATCTTCACAAAATTTTCGTCTTCCGTTGGTAGTATCGTTCCGATATATCGACGAGCGTGTGGTGGGTAAAGAAAAGAGGAAATCGGTATCGATAGCCGGATACGCGTTCCCGGAGCGCAGTGGGAGTCGTAAATACACATTTCGCCGGAACGAAAGCCCTTCCTCCTTTTCCTCGTTCCCGGAAGGAATCGAGCCAGCCAGGAACAATGTAGGAAAAAGGAGAGAATAAACTATCCTTTACCGGGTGTAACTTGCGGCATTAAAGGAACTCCGCGACGTCTTTCGAGTGTTCGCCGCGATTCCGACGGGCTTTAGCCGATAGACGCGTTATTTTCTCTGTTCACTGATGCTTTTAAGGACTTCCGAGTTATTAGTTGCGAACTGGGTAGAGTCCCTCTGATGAAACGATTTGCCGAATCGAATGCGACGGACGAGTGGAGGCGAACATTGAGATTGACGAAGTTTGTAATTTCTTTGGCGATTGTAAATTTCTATCATTTACCGAGGACAATAAATATAACGATCGAGAATATAATAATCATGCACTTCTGTTTAAAAGTTTGGAGCATATTAGCATGATATTGAATGAAATAATGGGTGTTTTCAATCCCCGGGAGACAAAGCGAGTTTATTTATTAGATTTTTCTGTCACTGGATTTTCACATTTTGTGAAATGCAATAATTGTAAGGAAAAATGTACTTACGTACGTTGTGATGCGCGTGGTATTTATTTTGCAGTTGTAAACAACGTGTTACGTCACATTGTTCTTTTATTAAATATTTCAATCTTTCGAATTATACGTATCGAATTTGTAATTATTTAAACACCGAAGTAACAATTCACATTCAAACTCTTCAACAGAGATGTACGTAAAAATTAAATGATACAAATTTCTATTATATTAATGATTCGATGGATTAAATAATTAACGAGTGGAAGGTACCAAATTTACCATAACGATTATTGTAAATAACAATGATATCATTGTTACAAATTATTTATGATAAATGCAAATTTGGCATTAATATCATCGTACGTTAAATTTCAAATGGTTTTTGATTAACATTCAAATAAAGTTCTAAATAATTAAAATAGTTCTAAATAATTAAAAAAACACGTAGGTACGTTGCAATAACGATAATCAAACGATAGTCAAAATAAATGTTAATTTTACGACTGATACAATTCATCAAAGTTCTCTAAAGAAAAAGAAAAAAAAAAAAATAGATAGCGAGTGTTATTTGAAAAGAACAATAAAATGCTTTGCTTGGGTAAAGAATCCCGAAGAAACTTCCTTCGGGAAATAAGTAAATCCGCCATTCGTTTTATAACTGTGTTTACGCTCGATCATTTACGATCGCCAATTTATGGCCACCGTTAAAGTTTCTCTACGATTTCTATGCGGAAATTAAACGATTTATATTTATTAGCTGCAATCAGCTCGCCGGGTGAAGACCATTCGCCCGATACTTCGACGAAATTCCCGGATTGCTATTTCCACCGATAGATATTTCCCAAATTTTATCTGTTTCTCTCCTCTCGTTTCTTTTTACCATAGATCGATTTATGTATTATTTTATGTTTCTCATTACCGTGGAAAATATTCTTGTTAGTCGAGGAAGCAATTTCGTTAAATATTCGCTGACATTTTCACCGATCGATATTCCACTCGGTTTCTCCAAATATCAATAGCTTCCATTCCATTTCTCTATCTTTCTGTTTCTTCGCTTCATTTTGAAGAATTTCTCGGACCACCAATATATATCGTTATTAATTTTCGTAAATACGTCATCGTATAATTTTCTTCCTGCAGTTTTATTCATCAGTTTTATATATTTTTTTAATTTCGAAAGGAACAATTGATTTCATGAAATCATCAACTTCGGGATGATATATATTCATCGTCGTCCATTTTTTGCTTTCCATTTCTTCACCTGAATCACACGTTCTGATAGAAATACACTTATCCTCGGTGACAAATTTCCAAATTTTCCTTTCTCCTCAAATATTCTCACTTTCTTCTCTCTCTTTTTCTATTATTACTTTCACAATGGAACTTGAATCGCAATGAAAAATATTATTACAAATGAAAATGAAACTTCTCGTCGTTGTAAATATTCAAATCGACGAATCCTCGGATCAAAGGAGCAATTCCCTCAAGTAGATTGAGATTTTTCAAGAGAGGAGAAAAAACAAAGAGCGTGACTGTGGACGTTGTTTCACGGCCGAGCCTTGAAACCTTACTTTCGTTTTCGAATGCTCGGCGTTTCGCTAATTATGACAAAGAGAAGCGTGAAAGACGAGTGGCAGAGCGGAACCCTCGTGAAAATGGGACAGCCAGGGTCGTGTCTCTGTGAACCGGAAAAGCGAGGCTCGCTGAAATCCGCTTTTAGACCGGCGAAGAATACCCTTTAGTTGGCCGGAATCGAGCCTGTTTCGTTCACACCGCTTTTCTCGATCGTTTCTGAAAAACAGAACGTTTCTATCTTTCGTTTTCTACCTTCGTTCCATTCTTCCGTTTCCATTCTCCCTCTCTTTGTTCCACTTGATACGTTTTCTCACGAACTTTCGGATGAAATTCTATCTTTAACTTTTCTCGTTCTCGTGAATGATCATCTACGATACATTTTGCAGTCGTTGTTTTGAAACAAATGTAATTGAAAAATTACAATTTTACAAATTATATTTTATTTTCTATTAATTAATTATATTATATTTATAAATTTACAAATTAATATAATTTTTATTCTTTCGTGATTAATTGTTATTATTCTTTTTCCAAATGTTTTGTTACAATTTTCATTGTTTATGTTGTTTATTCATTTTTTACTTGTTCCGAACTGAAGAAATGCACGATTAAGCATCATTCGCTGATCATTGTAGTTTAAATGACGACAAATTCGTACAGTTACGTTTCTGTCCAAGAAATCAATACTAATTTCGACAAGAATATCTTTCAAGGTTCGATTGTTGCACTGTTAAAATGATAAAATTGTTCACACAATTGTTTATAAAACTTCTGCAACGACAGTTCTAATAAACAACACACATCTTTCAACACGCAATCGTTTCCTTCTAAATCCTTCGTTTCACGATTCTCCTTCTTATCTCACTCAGAGGCATATTTGACATTATTGCTCCTCAATTATGTTCTTAATTACAAAAATCCTCGTAACCTTCTATGCCAGGCTCGCGGCGAAATATTCGCCAGTATTTAATAAACTTTTCGTTGGGAATATTTTCAGCGAGCGGGCACAGAATGGTGGAAAGGGGGGGAGGGCAGAATCAACTCGCGCGTATAATTCGAGAATAATTCGCATAACAAGACGCTTGAAATTTTTCAGTCGCCCGTTATATATAATTTTTCCCTCCGGTGTATAATTCGCTGTATCGTGCCCGGGGCGGGGATCTGGAATCTGGGGAATGTCGGCGAATTTGTCGGGAAAGTCGCGTGCCAGTGGACAAAGGGCCATTAAGGCCGCGGATAAGCGGCCACTTCTCGTTAACGATCCCCGGTACAGTTTTCTGGCGACGTCGAGGCTCGTACGTGCTCGCCAGTCTCTCACGTGACCTACACTGACCCGTTCGTCATCGTGGATTTCCGTTGCACTTCTTTCTCTTCTTTTTTTTTCTTTTCGGCAACGAAGGAGGCACGAGAACTCGTTGGCGATGACATTTTAAAAAGCGAAATGTGGAACGTTTTACGCGACCTCTGTTGAAGTCGGCAATTTCGAAGATGAAACGTCTGATAATTGTCCAATTATCCAGCGGTCGTTTTTCATCATTCGATCAGCTTGTTTTCTGTTTCTTGAATCGTTGCTTTATTTTGAACAGCTTGAGAGATCGATGTGACTTTATTTGGACATTCGCTCTTGCTTGGAATTGAAAGTAGTCAAAATTGAACAATTAGTAAAATTGTTACTCTTTCTTTTGGATAGAAATTTCGATTTTTTTTTTTTTTTTTTTTGACGTCGTAACTATGACAAAACTGTTAATATGATGGATTTCGGGTTTTCTTTGTTTTACAATTGCTGAAAGAGCACGAGTATTTTCGTCAAAATTAATATTGATTTTTGTTTAGAGAGACGTGATTTATTTCAATTGTTACCGTTTAAGTTGCAGTGATTTAGAAATTTGGATACTTTTTAGTGTTAAACTATTGTCGAGTCATTTTTTTTTTTATATTGCTCAATCCTGTTATGTTTCTTTCTTTCTTTTATCATTAACTTTCTTCATTAAATTCTGAATTTTTATTCAACGTTGTATTATTATACAATAATTATACCTTGATAAGCAAACAGAGAGCAAACTAATATAGATTGGTGTCACTTTCCCAAAAGCTTGTCTCATGAAACGCAACATTGTTGTTCGTTCGTGATGAATATTTTTACGACGTATCAAACACAGAGAAACAAGTATCACAAAAATATTATTTTTCGATCGTTAAAAGAAAAATGTGTGATTCACTTATTGACCGGTTGAAAAATATCAAAATACCTCGAGTTCTTGACTTTAACGAGTAAGAGGGAAAAACGGAAATCTCAATATTTAGCTTCGACGTTCAACGTCCCCTTCCCGCGCGTGAGATCGCCCATAAAAACATGTCACAGCTTTTCAGCTTAAGCCCTTAAACGGGACAAAAGCTTGGCGCGGTACACCGTCCGACAAGTAGAACAAACCATTAAACACCTTCGAGCACAATGGAATCGCGCGTTCGACTGCGCGCGACAAGAACAGGTCAGCGTATCTCCCGACGAGTACAATAAAACCGTGCTGGTCAGACACTACCGTGCAACGTCGATCCAAAAACCAGCCATACGTTTATACCTGATAATAATGCGCCTGGCTAGCACGGTTTGCGACACGGCTCGAGGCTATCGATCATTTTTTTTTAGACAATGGTTCTCGTCATTTGATTTTTGTTAACTTTTTTTTTCTTTTTGTACGGAGAACATTGCTCATTTCTTCGCGAATTTGGATTTTATATCAGAAGAGAGATAGTTGTCGTTGGTTAATTCTGTTAATTTTACATAATCGTTATTTTTGATATAAATTTGTGAAATTGTATATTTTTATGAGGATAAAAGATAAATTTGTGAAATTGTATATTTTTATGAGGATAAAAGATAGGCAATTTTTGAGGCTGTTGTTATACTTGATATTGAATATTTTTACCATGTACTGTATATTTTTGTACGTTCAAACTTTCCACGATGTTTGCTTCCCGAGGATACGGGAGGATAATTCAACGATAATATCCGGGAAATGTAAACCAGAGGAACTGAATTTGTAATTTGAGTCACCTCGAATGCAAAACTGGGGACTGTTATTCACTTTTAGGATATTGACATTACTGCGAATAAAGTGATTGATTCATTAATTCTAATCGATCATCAAACTATGTCGGAACTCCCTCGGCAAACACGCACTCTTGGAACAGTTACTCGAACAGACAATTTCGGACTGTCAGGAGAATCAATCACGAGCGATTTAATTCCAGAAATTACTGTCATTCCTCCAATTATAGTTGTATAACGTTGTTCTATATCATGGAGCGTACACACTTGAAAATTCAGTCTTGAATATTTCCAAGAAATTTGACGTACCTCCCGAAAATTATCTTCTCAATTAAAACGTTTTGCATAGTATTATATACACGTATTTGATATCAAAAGACTTCAAATATTTGAAGAAAAATCTTCTCGATCAAACAATTAAAAAATGTACTTAGAACGTCGCGTGCTATTAATCTTTAAATGCGTAAGTCGTGACGTTTAAAATCAATCGATGAAACGTTGCAAATTTGCAATGGATGAAACTCGAACAATCAAATCAAAATAACATCTGTTATTTACCAGCGTCGCTGCTCTGCAATTAGTCTCGTTTCTCACCCTAGCCTAACGTTCGCATCGTCTTCACGCGGGATTTTCAAATGACACGCTCGAAATGAAACAGGAGTGGCGAGAATAGGTGGGAGGGGGAAGCGAGACGAAGAATGAAAAAGACGAGGAATACAGGACAGAAATATCGAAGAAAGAAAAAAAAAAAAAAAAGAAAGAAAGAATGAAAGGGAAGAGAGGAAGAAGGAGAGACTCTGGATGGAAAACCCTCTTTGCTCTGCTCGCTCGTGCAAATTTAAGTAGGAAGAAATGTTTCGCTGTGCGGAACGCCGGCTTTTTCCACCCGTCTTTTCCTCCGTTCGTTCGTTCTCGTTCGTTCGTCTTCCGTCTGAGCTGTTTTCCCCGTGGAATTTTTCTTTCTCCCTCCCCCTCCTTCCCCGAAAGAAACGGCGAACAGCCCCCTTTCGAAACCTCTTCCTTCTCCCTTCTCTCTTTTTCTCCAACCAGTGGTTCTTAACTGGAACTTCGCTCCGCGAGGACAAGACACGCGTCCCGCGAAATATATACGCGGGAGGAATTTCGACGCGATTTATGATTGGACGCGTGAGCTCGCTCGCTTTGTCTGTCGATTTTCCCGGGGAGGTTCTTTAGAAACTGAGACACGCGAAAGAGTTGCCAATATAGACGAGCAAATGAAGAGAAAGAAAGAAAGAATCTCAGGTTTGTTTGAAGACGCTTCATCTCAGTTATACAGTCTTTTCACAAATATTTTTTGAATTACTGCTCGTCTCTTTTTTTTCACTGTTCTTCACCAGTAGCAATGAAAACTTGTGTTCGATAATTTAAGTTGCTAGAACTCTGTGTAACGATTCACTTGGTCTCATTCTAAACCACGAAATACTTTGGCGAAATATTTTATACGAAAGCCTCTATTTTGGCAGTCGTGAGTTCGTTCTCGTTTCTTTTTTTTTTTCGAAGATGATTCTGGGACGGTGAGATGTAACACCTTTTTTCTCGAAAATTATAAAAATTCAAACAAGAGTGAAAACGTTGAAAAATGTTATTCGTGACTAGATCTACCTTGGTTGGAATCGTCTATTTATAACGATCCCTTAAAACTCGTTGTATGATTTTTTTTCACCATTTTATCGAATTTTTAGATTAGATGAGGAAGTATTAGGATTTCCTGAATTTTTGTCGTTTAACCCCAACGTTCAACGTTCAATAAGACGGCGAGGAAAAATCGTGTCACAAGTTTTAGAAAGTCATTTCAGTTTTCAAAATGACATCTAGTTACGAAACAAATTTTTCAATGCTTTCGCACAAGTTTGAATTTCTACAATTTTCAAGGGAAAAAACTGTATTTTTTCACTGTATGAAAATCGTTTTTGAAAACGACGGACTCGCGACTGTCAAAGTAGAAGCTCCACACTTAAAAGTAAGATCAATTTTGTTATATGATCTTTCAGTTTAAAGATTGTTGTTCAGATGAAAGTTCTCGTCTTGCAGCTTAAATTATCGACAATTTTTCTTTTGCGACTGATGCAGTCACATGTTTATTTTTTATTGTTACATTTATGATCCCGGTGTGGTTAGCGTCCTGCAAATTTGTCTCACAATCAGAAATATTCCCCGACTTGGAGAAAAGTAAAGAACCACTGATCCTCGTCAGGAAAGATCCGGGTAACTCTTGTTTGACGTGGCTTCGCGCTAAAGTAAACGCATCCGGTTTCACGTGTTCCTTCAACAACCGTCTACCGTCTTTCCGCGTTGTTCCTCTTTCACCTCTCGACGGTGTCGTTCGGAATTCATTTTTTATTCGTAGTTGTAGGTGTATATGAGCAGGTACAGAAGTGGCTGAATTTCAAGGAAATCCAACTCGTTTCGGGCAGAGACAATATTGGATTCGATTCCATAACTCTGCCCCTTTCAGTCGACGCGAAATTTTTACGCTTTCTCATCTTGCATATTTGATCGTTCGGTATATGAGAACGTGTCTCGGAAATTCAGGTTGCAAATGAAAGGTGGGAAGAAGGAAACAGAGCGTCGAAAGAAGAGGGCTTACTGAGAAGATTGAGTTTTAATATCATTATACTTTAGGGGACTAGCGTGGAAATAATATTTAGTAAATTTAATTGTTCACGTTTTAATAAAAATTCAGTTTAATTGTACAACAATCTGTTAGACTTGAGATCCTGCTACGTTTCTCAGGTTATTTTAAATTAAATATGGAGAATAAATATTTAAACTATTATTTAATATTTAATATTTTAATATTTAAACTATTATTGTACTTTTGTTTTATTTATATTAATAGTTTTGGCCAATCGTGAATATATGCGTCACTCGTCGTGAAAGTGTCAAGATTAATTTTAAAACATCAGAATATCAGACATTTTGTTTATTTTATTGCAGACAATTATTTGGATATTTAAAAAAGCGTATTGCAGTGTTGAACAACATTTCGAACGTACAATAATTGATCATTTTATTTCAATTTGTTATAGTAGCGAAAGTGAGAGGTAGTGCCAGTAGTAATGGAGCGTGCATGGTCAGACATCGTACATCTTGATAGAAGTCTTAGAAAATTCTACCAAGGAATGAGATTTAGATCGAAATTGAAATTGCGAGGGACTTTTTATTAGTTCCTTGCATTAAATTGAAAAATGTGGAAATTATTAAAAATGACTTTAATAGTGAACACGCAAGAGAATTCACGGACCAAAATCAAAAGAGAAATGAAGAAATGAATATTTTATGTCTAGAAACACACAGAGTGAAATAAATTGATTAGCTACAATCAATTGTTTATACTGTATATGTTCATTTTTTCATTCTTTAATTTAATAAGCCCACTTTCTCCAAGGCAAAACTGCAAAACTACAAAATTACCTTTTTCTGGTTTCTTAAAAAACGTACGAAATAACTATAAGTTACTAAAACACGCTGTGATATTTCTCTTGAAAAAAAGCAAAAGGGAATGCTCATTTTTTTCATTCGTTAATTCCATAAGCCCACTTTCTCTAAGGCAAAACTGCAAAACTACAAAATTACCTTTTCTGCTTTCTCAAAAAATGTGTAATTAAAACGAAATGACTATAAGTTACTAGAACACGCTGTGATATTTCTTTTGGAAAAAAAGAGACAGTTTTTTACTAAAAGGGAATGTTCATTTTTCTCATTCTTTAATTTCATAAGCCCACTTTCTCCAAGGCAAAACTGCGAAACTACAAAATTACCTTTTCTGCTTTCTCAAAAAAACGTATAATTAAGACGAAATGACTATAGGTTACTAAAACACGCTGTGATATTTCTCTTGGAAAAAAAGAGACAGTTTTTTTTACAAATAACCAATCAAAAGAATTTCACGAGACCTACGTCGCCATTGACTTTCCTGGGGATTTTTTTTTTTTAAATTCTCCAGTCTCGCGCGTTTCGCGCACACGAGAGCCATGAAAGCCACGAAACGGAGCACTCGAGGTGGAAAGTGAGGCACGGTTTCTCTTTTCCCAGGTGCGGATGATCGCATTGAAACTTAAGAGGCACGCATCCGTGAAAACGTGACCCATAAAGCTAACCTTTTATCCGATCCTACCCCCATGGGGGGTGGTGGGTAGTTCGGTTTGCGTTCGACGCACACGGAGAGAAACCGGCGAAACCAATAATTCCAGCTTAATGTCTCGTGAAAAAACAAAACAGAGAACCGCGTCTGCTTCTCTCGTCCCCGTTGGGGACTCGTACGATATACAGGGTGTTCCAGTTTCTGCACAATCATCCCGAAAATGAGGAGAAACGAGGAAGAAAGAGTAAGATTCTTTCCATTTGAGAGTTCGTTTCTGAGAAAATCGGTTTTTGCATATTTTTCAAGTAATAAAATGGACGTCAATAATTTTATCAAACTAAGAGGCAGAAGAAATACTTTATTTTTTATTTTTACATTTAATTTCTTCGTATAATTTCTGTAATTATATTAGACGCGGAATTTAATAATTAAATCTCAGTAACATTGGATTTCAAGTGACAATAAATTTCATCCTCTTGCAATCGATAATTTTTAAAGTCGAGCTGTACTAAGTGGTATTTAGATTTCTCTGTATGATCTCCATAATGAATTCTATGGAAGCAGAATTCTTCAGAATTCGCATTGTTACCAGCACGTGTTCATTTTATCCCGATATGACACAGTGCTCGTTCTGGACAGTAAAATATTTCACGTGCAAGATATTAGCGAAACAAGAGAAAAGAAAAGACAGATATACAGAATAAAATTTCCAGGGGTATGGATTTTTATTGTACTTCAGTGAAAGAACTGCCTTGGTGCCACCGGTTTTACTTGATAAATTTTAAAATTTAATTTTCCCGGGAACGGGCCCCGTCGCGCGAGAAAATTTTATTCTACATCTTCGACCTATTTTCCTAAAAATTCCCGATTGTACCACGAAATCTGCTGCACCCTGTATTTCAAGTTTTCCTCCCGCTTCTCCCTTTGCATGCGTGTTTTCCGCTCGCTCTTCATCGTTCATTTTTTTTCCCTCTCCGCGTGCTTTTCCATTTGTTTCTCTATTTCTTTGTTTTTTATCAACGTTTTTTGACGAAACACAGTAAGACTCGCAGGCGATATGGAACAGAGGAGAAGCAATTAAATCGAATTACTCGACCACTCGTCACAGACAGTGTTTCTCTACAATTCTTTTTTTCCCCTCCACGAAAGTGGCTCTGTGCGCGAATACACCCAGTCTCCCCTTCCTTTCGTTTATCATCAAATAGAATAACTCGCGAAATGAAATCGAGATAAATTCTAGCGATAAACGTTTTCCTCTTCCTCTTTTTTTTTTTTTTAGGAAGGAGAGGGGAGAGTTTTAAATTCGTTTCGATTCTTCGCCGGGCTGGAAAGAGAAATGATCGGTCACCGGATTTAATGAATTCGTATTAATGTACGCTTACCGGGCTGTTTATGGTTATTTGTAATCGTTCGATTAAACGGAAATGTATCCGTGTTTTCCACGCCGCTGGACATTTATACGCGGGCAAGGTAGTAATTCGGAAAATGAATGTATTTCAGTATATTTTGCATTTCGTTGCTTTCGTATTTTTACAGCGCTTTATAGAAGAGAGAATTGAATATTGCCGGAGCGGTTGAATTTACGTACGTGAAGAGTGTTTGCCAGTTCTTTCACAGTTGAGAGTAATTTATCGAAGATCGGAGAATCGATATTTTGTGATTGTTAAATTTTCGTTTTGCCGAACATTTCAGCTTATAATAATCGAAGAGAAGAATATATTCGTAATTATAAAATGTTAACATCCCGTTTTTTAAATTTGAATCTCGTTTTTAATTCAATCTCGTGTTATATTTTCACTTGGATTCAAATGGAAGGAAAGTTTCGTATTAGACTTAGTTTTAATCAAGTATTTAAGCTTTCTAATTCATTGAAACATATCAAAAATTTTTTAAGTTATATATTTAATATATTTATTATATTTAAGTTATGGCGATGAAAAACAGTCTATATTGAATATTTAGCTTTGTAAAATTACTGTCCACCCCTCCCATTTAATTCTTCGAATGTTCTTTTGTTCGCTGTAAAATATTCAACTAAATTGACATCTTTTTTTCTCAAATATTTAACTAATACATGTAACACAAATTAAAAATTTTTTTTCTTAAGTAACGAGAACTTCTCCAACAGACTCGCGTGAGAAAGAAAGAAATTTCGTCGACTTTTTAAAACTAAAAAAAAAAAAAAAAAAAAGTAATTCTCCAGTTGCTCCAGTTTCTCCATCTTTTTCCGACCGTCGTTTTTCGCGTTATTCTTTTTCGGTTAGAAAATTCACCTGTCAACTTCGTGATTTTCATCTTTCACCAAAAAGACGAGAGAGAGAGAGAGAGAGAGAGAGAGAGAGAGAGAGAGAGAAAGAAAGAAGAAAAGAAAAGAAAAAGAGAAACAGGGCAAAAAAATGTTCCAAGTTTCACTCGGAATATAAATTAATTAAAACTCTCGTTTCTCCTTTCTGGCAATTTAGCAGCGAGCAGCAGCGAATTTCTTTCAGCTCGCAGCGAGAAAACGAGGGAGATAGAATTTTAAATTAATGGTAATGGTCCGGGTAAAAATGATGGAAATTTCGGAGACCCAGGGAAATGCGGCGTCATGTTCGATATCTATAATTTATTTATGTACGAGAACGACGCGCGGTATAATTCACGGCGTTTGGAAACATATGCGAGGAACAGTTGGGTTTTTTTAACAAAGACTTTCTCAGTCGAAAGGTTCGTTTCGTCAATGTTTGTTGAAAGATGATAAATCAACAATGAGCTTAATGCATAGACACTTCAACGATGATAACATGATCATCAATTATAAAATAATCACGTCGCAAAGAAAGAAGAAAATATCATAACTGTATAAATGACAGATAGATTATTTGTCGTGTTAAACGTCTTATTTGAAAAAGACGAGCAATAAGAATGTTGATGATGTACAAGGAACCTGTGATTTTATAAACTATCGCATATATTGCAGCGTGCATAAAAAGGGGATATAATTATTTCAAACGACAGGTAATTTGAACGATATTAAATAAATAACGCGGGGATAATAATTAGAACCTCTTTAATATGCCCCTTCAATTTCCATATTAATATCTCGATTAATTTCGAGTGTAAATAATGGATTTGTTTAAATTAAAACGTTGCACGAGGCGAAAGCACCATAAAGTGTTGGTGAAATATATTAAATGAATATCTAGCGACGATATTAAGTTCCAAGATGATGTAAATAGTATATAAAGACTGATATACACTCTTGCCTAAAGCTCTGGTTCTTTGGGGCGAAACACAGAAATGAGAATATTACGATCATAACCTCGATCTAAATTTCAATTTTTACTCTTTCGATTGAATGAAATTAAAATCAGAACGATCAATTTTTAGGATGAAATTAATTTTGGGATAAAAATGTTCAATTTTAAATTATTGTTCGTTTAAGTGCAATTAATCAAAGTTCCAAGTACGATAAGAGAAGATGACATTGCAAATTATCATCTCGATCTAAATTTCAATCCTTACTCTTTCGATTAATTAAAATTAAAATTAAAAACGTGAAGCAAAAAAGTGAAAGTGAATTTGGAAATTAAAGTGAAGCAAATTTGGAACAGAAATTTTCAATTTTACAAATATTCCAAAATTATTTGTCACAGATATTCCAACTTTATCTACTCGAGAATGTAATTATATCTCTTTCACAAATTTAGCACGGTCTAAATTTTTGAGCGAGAAACGAAATGAAAGTGGCGAACACTCACTTGGACTCGTCCTGATCCTCGTCGTCGTCTTCGGAATCGAAGAAAGCGTCGTCGTCCTCCGATGTCTCTGTTCTCATTCGTCGGTTCTGCTGAACCGCCCGGGATTTCGGGATCACGATATCTCTGAAAAAAGAAAGAAAAGAAAGAACAGAGTAAGTAGAGTAGCTCCGTGTTCGAGCTGACACGACGAATCAATTTTCGAAGTCGACGTGCTTCTTCTGCCAAATTTTTCGCCACTGAAGATCACCGCGTCTTGCGCATTTGAAAATTAATTCAAATTCAAATCGGAATTATACTAACTTTAGCATAATGAAGGATTGATAAAATGCTAAATGTACTGCTACATTCACCGTGGAAATTAATTACACAAATTCATTACAAATTCATCTCATGAATTGTAAAACGTCACTAGTAAAATTCATTACGTACCAAAATATATTAATGCGTGTAATCAAAATGCGAATCATTAAATTTATATATATACTGGCGACACTGCATTCAGTCAATTTCTGTGTGTAACGTCTTTTGCGGTAGGTGAAATGTTTTATCTAATTATTTGAAATTTTCCTGTGACTGACAAGTCATCCGAATAAAAGTGTGTAAAAAGCAAATTGAATATTACGAAGATTCAATAAGATAAGAAAAGAAAAAAAAAAAGAGAACCGTTGGAACATCTCCGAGGCGAAAGAGGGTCGGCGAATTTAAAAAATTTAAGCAGATCCACCGGTGTCAAGATGCCGGAGTCGCACTTGGAATGGAATAAGTTAAAAGCGATTTCCCTGGCTACGGGAGGAGAGTGGAACGCTTTCGAATATAATTTCCCGCCAGCAGCCGAGGAGAATGGAGTGCAAAACGAGGAAGAAGAGAGAGAGAGAGAGAGAGAAGTGGTAAATTTTCCTAGGGAGGCCAGGCGAAAAAAATTTCTATCGTCGATAACGACGTGGAGTTTGCACGGTTCAATGGAATATTTTTACTCGCAACGTGTTTCACGCGCGTTTACGCGTGAACTTGTCGATCTGTTTCACTGCAGCGTGCGAGTGTCGTCAGCGAAATGTAATATACGAAGCGAGGGTAGAAAAAGATCAGGTAATCAGAAAAGAGTGAAATACTTTCATTTGAAGAGGACGAGATATAGTTGCTACGTGGAAAAGAAGAAGGAAGATGATTACGAAATAATGAGAGATTTTCATTGTAATGAGATGAAATGAAACCACCTCTTGAAAAGAAAGTCGAAAATAGAGAGAAGATAATCGAAATAAAGGGAAATAATTTAAAACATTTCGCTTTAAGGAGATGAAAGGGAAAGATAAAGAAACGGAGAAGATAATCAGAAAGGAATTAGAAATTTGGAAAGATGAAAGAATCCCTTCTTGAAGAAAAAAAGGAAAATAAAACATAAAGAAGATAATCAGAAAAGAAATTCCCTCTTTGAAAGAAAAAAGGATGAAAGGTAAAGAAAAGAATCAGGAAAAATTTCCATTTTAAAGAGTTGAAAGAACCACTTCTTGAAAAAAAAAAAGAAAAATCAAAGATAGAGAAAGTAATCAAAAAGGGATTAGAAATTTTCACCTTAAGGAGATGAAAGAACCACTTCTTGAAAAGAAAAAAAAAAAAAAAAGAAATAGAGAAGATAGTCAGAAAAGAAACAGAAATTCTCGCTTTATGAAATGAAATAACCACTTTCTCTTTTTGGAAAAGAGAAAGAGACAACAGGTAAAGAAGGCAATCAGAAGAGAATGAAAAATTTTCATTTCGAGATGATGAAACAACCACCTCGCGAGAGGAAACTAAAAGAGACGAGAAATATAATCGGAAAAGAACGAAAGGCTTCCATTCTCGAAAGATAAAATAATCGTCTAGCGATTATAAATAAATTCTCGGTTCCAGCGTTGTTTCAACCATGTTACGCGACATTTTGAAAAATCAATCCTCGCGCGTTGGGATGACGTTGACGAGCTTCGAATAATATTTCGAGAGGTAACTGGTTGCTTTTTATCGCAGCAACGGCGCGTTGAATATTGTTTTCGAATCGAGTCGCGATGTTTCGATCGAACGACGAATTTTCACAGCCTGTTTGTGATTGCTCTAGGCAGTCTTTTTAAAACTACACAATCACAATCGGAGCATAATTTACACATAGAATAGAATTTTACTGCAGCCTCAATATATTCGAGATCGATACACATAAGTGTTGCGTCGTTTGATATTTCTGCGTAATGATTTAAAACGTGGCGTCGTTCGTTGAGAGTGGTTCAAAACTGTCGTCGATTATCGAAGACGGTGCTTTTAAAATTTTCTGAAATACGTTGAGTATTATTGTCGTGTTTTACGCTGTCATTATTTTGCAAATGACTGTTCCCATCCAACGATTACAACGATCAATATTAATATTTCAATATTTCAAGATGGACATCTACGTTATTATTTTCCCCATTCGATTTCTTCGCTCGTTAAATTCATATTTAATTTCGAAAAAGAATTCACCGTTTATTGCTCGTAGTATTTATAGTTTGTTAGATATTATATTTATAACGGAATATTTATATTTATTACCTGAATATTCTCTAAGGTGAGGGTGCAATATTTATATACAATATTGACTAAAACTTTCGATACTCTTTCATCGCTTTTGTATTTCACGCTCACTTTAATATTCTTCTTAATTCTCGCATATCTTTCCACTATACGTGTTCATTCTCTACGTACAATATATTAGAAAACTCTACCCGTGGTATCAAAATTAAAATAACATTAAAATTACGTAACTGATGTTTCATATATATTATGTATTTCACGCACAGAGCTGGAACACTATCCGGTGTTCTGTTCGAACGTAAATGAAATGAAGTCGGAAGTAGGTCACTTTTCAATCAATTCGTATTGCAAAATAATTCATTAATTAACCAAAAAAAAAAAAGGTCTTGACTTCAAGAAATTCACCAACAAACAGAACATATCGATGCACCGACTCCGAACGCATTTTATATCGTCGCGTTCGCGGTTCATCAAATTCTAATCGACGCATGCAGAGAGAAAGACAGAGACAGAGAGAGAGAGAGAGAGAGAGAGAGAGAGAGAAATGGTAATATTCCTCTCGAGTTATAATTCGCCGATAATTATAGACGATCGAATTCACGCGACTGTTCGGTGGTGTGTCCTATATGTGGACGATGAGAAGCGACATGGTTCTCGTACGTGGATCGTGTTCCCTCTCTCCACGCGTTAATTGGCCACGAAGGCCGTTTAATGTCTCGCGCCGACCGTTCTAGATAAATTCCAGAGGCCCCCTGTGAATGCCTCCGTCGCATCCACGGTGGAAACCTGCAATCACAGGTTAACTGGCAATAAACACGCTCGGAAATCAATGATCGCCAGTTCGTCCCTGTGCCCTCTTCATCGACAACTACTCCCCCTTCTCCTCTCCGGCCCCCGTTCTACTCGGTTTAATGTCGTGTTCCATGGATAATATCGTCGTTAATCATCCGTCGCGACCGCGTCAACGAGTCTGCTCGATCTTCGACGACTAACTCTCGATGGAACTGTTTATTTCCACGATCTCTCTCTCTCTCTGCGAAACGATGTCAAACGACGTGGGTTTCGAGTGGCCTCGCACAGTTCGGAGAGAAAGTTTCAAAATTTCGAAAATTTCATACACATCGAAAAAAGTTGTCCGAGGAATGAGTTGTTAAACCTTTTTCGTTCGTTTGTACGTTTATAGTTTATAATTAGTTTATAGTTTATAGTTAGTTTATAGTTTATAGTTAGTTTATAGTTTATAATTAGTTTATAGTTTATAGTTAATTTATAGTTTATAGTTAGTTTATAGTTTACACGTTCGCGAATAGTTAAACTTCAGTAGAGGGTGATTCATGTAACTTGCACATCTGAAATAACTTTTAAATTACAATGAAAAGTTGTATCGTTTTAAGGGAGGTAAAATAAGGCCGAAAATATAAATTTTCGAGATCATCTTTATCTTTTTTAATCAAACCATATACTTTTTTCATCGTCAAATGTCAATTGAAAGAATGTTAAATTTCGAGTAAAAAAGTATTAAGCCACGTTGGTGCAATTTTTGATAAACTGGATGCTTCAGGTGTGCAAGTTGCGTGAATCACCCTGCATTATGATTTCGAGCGTGTAAATAACGCTAAAATAATTTTTTCTGACTTTTCGGGTCACACACTCGGAATCTGTGTGGATCGTACGATTCAGTTGGATCATCTCGTTGTGAAAGAGGGGAGGTTGGAAAGTTTCAGAGCAACGAAACGGGGTTTCGAAGATTCTGGGGTGAGACGCTTTGGGGTGGAGAATATTTTTGAATGTAGGTTGTCGTGAATTTCGAACAGTTTATTTTATTTCTTGGTGATTCGAGGTGACGTTGAAGAAAGTAAGATTTCACAGATTTTAAATATAGACCTTGAAGTAGGACCTCCACGTCAGTAGTTTCGTAGTCGTTGAATTTATTATTATTTCGAATTATTTTCGATTTTTATTTTCGTAAAAGATATCAACTCGAGAGAATGTTAAGAGAAATAGGTATTGGTTTGAAACATAATTCGCAGTTTTTTGTGCCTCTAAGCTGAATTCTACCGCCGAATTTTACTAAAATTTTTATTTTTAAAATCGATAAGCTTCTATTGATCACTTAAAATTGTAAGTATGCTTCGACGTTGGTGTACCGTTCACCGTGATTAATTTGGAGTGCAGCAGGCAGTCCCAATGTCCCAACTCTAATTTTAACGTTCTCACGGGTTTACGTCATGTCAGTCACTGTTTCAGAGAACAGTTCATGTTTCACGTTAGTTAATTTCCAATTAAAATTTCGAATTTCGAAACTGGTACGTGCAGGCACAAATAAGACAGCTGACAGAAGACGTATAGTACGAATCTATTGTACTTTATATTTTAATGTAAATCAAATGCTCACCCGGATTTTTCAAGTTCCTTCTTGGAAACACAAACGGCGGTGAAAGTATCCTTCAGGAGACACAAGTCCTTCTTCTTGCAGTTCAGTGGACGACAAAGTTCACCTGAAACGATCAAAAAGTCGTTGTTGAGAAAGGAGGTCGATTTTTCTAAATATCATTCATCACTAGCTTATACTTTGTCTGTACATTTATGTGAAATTTAAATATAGAGAATTGATATTAAATACAAGAAATCATTATCACCAATAAAGCACGAGTTATTCAGTTATTTAGTTACTTAATTTATATTTAATTAATTATTTAATTGCATTATATAATAATAATTATTATTATTATGTTATATTATATTCTTAGTTATTTAATTGTCTAATTTATAATTTAAGACAAACACGAATGAATCTACAATTATAAAACGACACGTTGACACGTTCAGTTGAATTTGAAGATTTCATTACGTTAGCTGATTCATTAAAATTCGTTTGTTAAAATTAGAAAATTTTCTTTCCACCATCCATAAACAGCGAAAATAGACGAGAAGAATCTAAATCACGTAAAACGTATTTCTATTTAAATCTTGCCTTTTAATTTCATGCAAAAGAATGATCACATAGATATTTTCAAACAGCTACTCCGACACTTTCCCCTCCCGATGAATTCACCTTGTTACATCAATGTACAACTAAAAAATCGCGAGTGGTTACATAGATCGATCTTTTATTATTACGGCCTCTTAGGTGCAATAAACCAATTTAATTCCCAAGGCTTTCGAGCTTCTGCCATCCTCAACAACACTCTCTCCCCTTTCCGCACCTCTCTTTCCTTTGCTTCCAATCGATTTCAATTCCTCGCGACAACGCGATCGTTTCGTTTCATAGAAAGCTGAGAGATGAAAAGAAAAAGAAAAAAAGGGGGAGGGGGGAAGAAAGAGGAGGAGAAGAAAGAGATCGAAGAAGAACGAAGGACGGTATTCACGGCTATGAATCGTGGTTCGATATTAAAAAGACGGGAAAATTTCTTGTAAACGACGTCGGAGACGCGGATTCACGTTTCGTCGTCAGAATTAAACTATAGCGTTCGCAGTCACGATCGACGACGTGGAAAAATTCTGGTTTGCTTTCCTCTCCTTTTCTCTCTCTCTCTCTCTCTCTCTCTTTCTTCCCTCAGTGCGTCGATATTACACCACTCGGCCTCGTAATCCGCCAGCGTATTGACGTCTTGGAACGCGCGTAGTTTCACCTTATTAAATTTTAAGACCGCTTCCGGCCGAGGAATACCTGATTTCCTCGCGTTTTACGATACTGTTCGCACAAAAGAAAACGGAGGGCGGAGAGGAGGGGTGGGTGGGAGATCTTACGACCGGGATAATGACGATAACGCGACGACGACGACGACGATATTACCCCTTTGTTGATTGTGCGATTTAGAGTTGAGGAAAGATTGGCGACGGAGGAAACTGAAGAGTAAATTAACCCTTTCGAGCAATATTGAGCCGTACTCCTGGCAGAGGAATTCGACTTGAAAGAAAAAGCAAATTACAGTCTCGTGGTGTATGAATTTTCAATTTTCATTCTTGATAAAAAATTAACAATGCTTTCGACCCTTTACGTCTGACGCGATGTAACGTTTTCGATAATAACTGACGTTTGCCGAAGACTTAGAAAAAAATCGTAAGAGAAGGGGATTAATAAGAATTAAGAGAAGAATTAAGGTTTCGAAGGAATCTTGATCTTTGATTTTAGGTTACAAATTTTTCGATCTTTCCAAAATATCTATACCGAGATATACAGTCAAATGTTAGATATGTAAAATAATAAAAGATGGATTAATTAATTTGTTGATCGAAATTAATTGTATTCTATAACATTGATGTCGAGCCGCAGATTGTAACCGATATTCAAAGAAAATATTTAATGAAAGGATTAAAGAGGAAGTTAATGAGAAGAATAATGAGGAAGTTAATGAGGAGAACGAAGGGGGAATTAATTACCAATAATTGCATCATTACATCATTAATATAGATTCGGTGCTGTTTAAATCGAATACTCTCGATGCAGTCGGATAATTAATATTAATATTCAATTTTGTCATTAAGGATTTATTCATTCTTCTCAAGGTTTCCTTAAAATACTTAGAAAAAAGGAAATTGAAAATTGATACGTAATGATATTTAATAACTTTCGAATTATTAAATTGATAAATTAATTGTTGTTAATAAATTGATTGAAAAGAATTACCTCAGAGAAATATTTTTCTAATATTAATTTTGATCAATAAATTAATGCTAACGACAAATATACGATAACAATAGTTAAGTAATAAAGAACAAAGCATTTAGAAAACTTCAGAGAATCTATCAGAAGCTCTACCCAACGAATAAGTTAATATTAATAATAATAAATGAATAATCAAGTAATTCTATAATTTTTCAATTTTTCAACAAGTAATTGCAAAATTTAAAGCTTTCTACCATAGCGACTATCCTTCTTTCTCAATACAGTAACACGAAGCTCATCTTACACAATTCCTTCTTGAATATTGCGAAATAATTATAATAACATGCGAAACAAATACTCCAGACTTCCAAAACGGCAAATCTCTTCCTCGAAATGCGAAACTCGCTGCTTTTCCAGATATTTCCAGCGTCAAAAAATTCCCTAGACGAGAGATCAAGGGAATCTTCATCAGCGAGGAGCCCGAAATCCCCAATTGATCAATTTCGACGGATCAATCGCCGTCTTCTGACTTTCACCGCTGAAAATCAATTTCTCAAAGGCGGAATCCGAGGGGAACCTTCCCCTCTTCACCTAGTTCCTAAAGGATCGAAAATGGATTTGCAAGTCGCGAAAGGGTTACGGTTGATCGAGCTCGTTAAAGTAACCCTATGAAAGAGAGCCAGAGAGAGAGAGAGAGAGAGAAAGAGGGATGAAACTAATTCTGTCGTTGAACGCAAGGAAGCAATCCGGGATTTTCACGAAACGGCGAAATGATTCGTTTCTTTGATGTAACGCGCTGCGGCCGGAGCGTTTCAATGGCCCTGGCGCAATTGCATTCGCGTGGAAATAGTCGACAAGCGATATTGGTCGTTTCACAGAGCATACCGCATCGGTTCGAATTCCTCTCTTCTCCATTAACCCCGTGGAACCGTGGGGTTTGGCCATGGCCATCGCGTCGGTGCATCTGCCACCTCCCCTGCCCCGCGGGATCGCCATTACCTTTTCACCTGTGAAACCGATAAGGATTTGTCCTGACGTTCTCTCCTGATTTCCCCTGCAATTCGTCGACTGTTTCTGGCTCGATCGCCAGATCCCAACGACGTCGTTAGTATATTCGGGAAAAATTGTATGTAACTGAACGAACGGTTGAACTGACAGTCAGACCGTGATTTTATCATACTTTTCTCTTTTTCTCTCTCTCTCTTTTTTTTTTTTGCCCCCTTTCTCTTCGCCCTTTTGAGCGATGGTCTTTGAAACTTTGATCGATGGTTTTTTTACGCGCGATTATTGGATCTGGGTTCTTTTTTTTTTTTTTTTTTTTTCTTGTCGACGGTTTAAGTAGCTCGGATTTGAAGTTTTTTGTAGTGGTAATTGATGGATGGAGGACTCCTTACTTCCTGATTGATAGTTTCAGGAATTTATATTGATCGATCGGTCGGATGTACGAAATTTTGATGGTTCGCTAATTCTTGGGCTTGGATTTTGGTAATAAAATCTTTGGACTTCTTTTTTGTTCGTTCGATAAATTAGTGTGATATAGAAATAGAAAATTGCGATTTAATTGACGGTAGGTAAAACAAATTTAAATCTTCCGATATTTCCTTTTTCTCTTTAATCAATGTGTTGCTAGATTATTTAAATTATTCGATAGTTGTTCTATTCTTTTAATCTTTTTAGATCTCTTTACGAAGATCGATACAGCAAATGTTGGTAATGAACGATACTGTTTGATAGAAAGATATTGCTGTCTGTTAATTTATTTTACGAAATTTCTATGGTGACTCGTTTGGTAGAAAGATGTTCCTATCTGTTAATTCGTTTTGTTTATTCAACCGCGTAGAAATTTATTTCTATTGTTTCTGTATTTATAGTCGGCTTTTCTCGGTAATTGTCTGTTTATATATGGACCTGTAGCTTGTATACGTCTATCAGTTATTTAGTTTTATTACATCGCATCACCAGATTTATTAAAAATTTCTACATTAAAAATTTTAAGTGATTTAACCCACTAAATAATTTAAATTTCATTTACTAAGATTATTAGTTAATTATAATTATTTGCTCCAATTTAAAATCGGGCAACTAATTAAATATAATAATTGTTACTAATTCATTTGATATTTTCGTAATTAAGTGATTGACAAAATATAAGAATAAAAGTATGATTGTGTAATTTTCAAATTACAGAGTGTTACAACCAGTTAAAAAATTATTTGAGAATCAATAAAAAAGAAATTATTATATTTGTCTGATCATATACTCTCCAGCTTCCCTGATTCAACCACGAATTGTGGTGTATTACTTATCACAATGGTAACAGTTTGTAGTTGCAAATAAAAATTTATTTTTATATTTTTCTAGTCGAGCATTCACTGTATAATATAAGAGCGAAATATAATACGTAATTTCCAAGTTACGCGACGTTACATAGAGTTAAAAACCAATAAGGAAAATTATTATACAGAACGTGGTGATTTAATTTCTGATCATGTACTGTCCAATTTCACTGATTCAACTACGTGTCGTTCTTGTTCTACTTGCCAGACAAAGAACAGCTTCGTTCCATTTCACTGCATAAGGTCTAGTTCCAGATATGCGGATATGTGTACGATCGTTCTACTTGTCTGCCTATGTACAGGTCTATTTCACTTCGCTAGGATGGCCTCTCGTCGCTTTTACGCGGACTGTTGTACTTAATGTAACCTCGATGAATTCACGGATACTCACATTTTAAATATAACGACGATCTCGTTGATTTGAGTGCATTTTACTTCCATCGAGAAATTATGTCGCCGTGTTTTTCAACTAATGACGCATCAACCCATTTCGCGAGAGCTTTCTCCAACCGTTTAACGAAAAACAGTACTGTTTAATTACGTCGATCATTGATGCCTTGACAACTGTTAGACTGCGAATTTTTACGCAACTTAGAGACAGAACAAAATTCTTTTTTCACTTGTACTCTCGACGTTTCATACTTTATAGTTTTATATTTATAGTTTTATATGTTGGGAAGTTCAGTGTAAAAGTATTTAAATTAGACACAGAACATTACGATTTGTTCGTTTGTTAGTTCAACTTTCGTTCGATTCCCAAAAATGAATGAATTTCCATATTCTTGATAGATGGCTGTAGTCTAATTACAATTAATAATAAAATAATAATAAAATAAATATAAATGCATAAAAATGTAATAATACTATACAATAATTTTACAATTAAATATTGATGGTATTCAATCCGCTGGTACAATGAAAATCCGCCATCTAATAATTTCAAAATATTTCTCAACTTAAATTTTCAACATATACGATGTAAATATATAATTTACATCGACATACGAACTCCGTTAAAAAGAAAAAAAGGAACGAATGCTGAAAATAGATTCAACTTCCAGACAAACGCATAATCCAGTAATTCCAGAATAATTCGATAAGAATTCTCGCCCAAAATAACTCCAATTCCAAGTATAAAAGCTATGCGTGATCCCCGAAAAAAATGTATCGCGAGCGAGCACCATGCAGCGAGACTGGCGAGAAACCGTGCCAGAGGATCCATTACGCGTCTAATTAAAAGTTCGCTGCCACGGTGTTCAAACTCTCGGCGTAATATCCCGTTCGGAGGCGGGATTAAAGTCACTGCTTGGCTACGAATTAAGGAGGCCTCTCTCGGCACGATTTCTCCTTAAAAGGCTTAGAGAAGGCGGTGTACACAGGTTTGGAAAAAAAAGAGCCGATCGCTCAAAGGGCCTCGGTATCGAAACCTTCTTCCTCGACTCTTCCGCGCTGCAAAGCCAACCTTTTCGCAAATGGAACGCCGCGAGAAAAGAGGCTCGGTACTCGGAGGAACGGTGTAATTGCGGCAAATGGAGATTGGAGTGCCACGGTCGAAGGTATTTTGTGAAATTTACGAGAACAAAGGTGACTGACAGAACGATGTTCTTCCTGTACGAACGATACTGGAGATTTCTTTTTTTTTTCATAATGAAGATGATCTTTCGGACTTTTTAATTGTTCTAGCAGGCGAGAGAGAATTAATCCACTCGATGGCTGAAGGGAGAAGGATCACCTGAATGTAATAACAAGTATGATAACAGTGTTTGAATAGTCTAAGAAGCTAAGAAAATTCGACGTAGAAATTATTGTTAATTATTACGAAATCATTCGAGGGTTAAATTAGTGTTGGACTCTGGGCAATTAAAATAGGTAGTTCGAAAAATTGTTTGGCAGACAGAGGGATATCTAGAGATTTATTTCATGTAGCTTGTCTGCAATCAATGAGACGCAAAATGCACGACACGTATTGGAATTAATGAGAATATAAAATTGAACGACAAAGTGTCAGTTTTACATTTTACATTACAGGAAGAAAAATGATGTGCAATAATTCCAATAATTTGAAACTGACAGCGAGAGTCGTGCATTATTGAATTATTGCTCGAATCGAACGCATTTTTATTTTTTTCAAATGTTTAACTAAAGATTCAATACATTCATTCGAATCTATTTAAAGATTAAATATAATAATTTATATTTAGTTTGACGTATTGCACGAAATAATTTAAAAACGTTGGCTTTATATTACACGAGAGAGATGGGGCGAGCGAATAAAAAATACCAGCATATTTCATGCAGGCATTATGCTTTATCCTTATATTTTGTCCAAGCGTAGCTCTGAAATAATACCACTGTTTTTATACGATTAAATTCCACTGTCTCATATTCATTTAAATTACGCTAGACATTTTTATTTCTTTCTCCAAACTGCGTTATTGCTTCTCCAATTTTTCTCTGTGCAAGTGACACACTTGTTTCATTACCCTCTTTTAAATTCGTTTTCAAAAGAAAAAGAGAGAAAAAAAACCCGCTTCGCACGATTTTCAATGAAACTTCTAATTAATTCCATTATACTCTTCGTAAAGCTGTCTATAATCAGAAATTAATTTCGAATTTATTCCAATTTCACGCCTTTCACGAAAATTCGATTCCAACAATTATGAAAAGGCGCCAACGCATTTGTCGGGTTATTTTTTTTCGATCCACTTGCGTCCATCGAACTTCTCCTTATTGACATATAAAAATCGAAAGATCGCAGCAGCGATGATTGGAAAAATTTCGGACTTTTGTTAAAAAAGGAAGCACGAATTGTTGGATATTCGTGGGACATTTGTAACGGTAGATTTACGCAAGATTCGTTGGTGTTTCGAGGGAATTGACAAGACCGGCGGACGGTAATCCGTTGGCCGGAAGTTTGCGTGTCCCTTCGAAGAAGGCGGAAGACAATGATGCGAGCCGACAGTTTCCGCGCGGGGCTTCGCGCCGAGTGAATTGGATACAACGTCGCTTCGACGATTCCTACGGACGTTTGCTTTCTGACAGACATCACGGGCTGTCTCTTCCATCGTGGGCTTAACGCGTTCGGTCAGTGAAACAGCGAACGGGCAACATCGAAATTTAATAAGGTTTCTTCCTTACTTTGTTACTAATTATTCATAATTCGGAACGAATTACTGTTGGAACCTCGTATTCGTTCGATCAATTTGTTCGCAGTCGAGTCACAAAAAAAAAAAGATCATTGTTACCGCGTCATTCAATTTTTGTGACCAACTTATATTTTGTAACTTTGCTCGACAGCCTGACAATATAGAATTATAATGAATTGTAATAGATTTTATATTAACTTTTTTTACAATTTTTTTTTTATGTTTGACAAAGCATCGTTAGAAACGGAACGGTGTAAAAATGTAAAACAGAGACGCTGTTTCTCAGTAGAAACGTTTTGTAAAAATAAAATATCAGTGGGAAAAGCCGAAATATTCAATCGTGAAAAATGTTTAGAGTAAGACTATTAAAAATCGGTAGGTACTAAAAAGGATAAACCTCGAAGTTGAAAATTCCAAGAAAGTCTATATAATTCTGATAAATCCTACGTATTTCTTTTATTTCAACTATTCTGGGACTTTCAGAATTAAATATTTTAATATTAGGCGGTATAATAATGTTACACTGAATTTTATATCAGCCTTGAAATTGAAGATTTCAAGAAATTCAATACATAATATGTCAAGTGACTTTCTAAAATCCACAGAAAAGTCTCTTTAAATTTAATTTATCCATTTACAACCGTTAATAATTTTCGTCATGTTAGATATAAAATTAACTATTATAAAATTAGTCTAAATTAACTAATATCGATGCTAATATTACAGTATACGATACAACACTAGTATCACAACGTAGTTCATATTATAAAGTTCTTGATATTATAAAGAATGTCAATTAATAAATAATTATTATAATTGTATTATAAATATTATTATTATAATTTAATTTTATAAATATTAAATTATATTATTAAAGATTCCAAGAGATTCTACGAATCCTGAATCCGCCCGTCACAAGACGTTTTCTCCTCTTCATCAATCATTGCTGTGGCTCTCCGCGTATTCGCAGAACCCACGGTTCAGCCGAAATCCAAACGAGATAGAGAACTTAACAGCTTCCTGTCCACGGAAGTAATTACATCGATGCTTGTAATATGCTAATCGGGGCGAGTTCTCGTGGGACGGTGTTTGAAGTTCCTTAAGTCGGCCGACAATGGACCGTGGCGAGAATCTCGCGCGCGCGAAGAAACTTTCGAAACAAAAATCGGCCCGGTGGAATTGTTCCAAGCGAATTAGCCCACTCTCGTTTGAGTAAGCTGTCTCTCTGCAATTATAATGTGTTCTACTCTAACATCTGATGTTCTCTCTTTCTTTTTAAATATAAGTTTACTTCTCTCTCTCTCTTTGGCGTTTTAACAGCAGAATTATTGACGATCAAAGTACAAAAGTATCAGAGGAATTCAATTCTTAAATTTTAAATTAAGAAATTTCTATCAAGTTTCTAACGCGAAGAACAGAAGCGTTCGTTTGTACATTTGATGAAAAATCATGAAAATCCCTGGTACCGTGCAACGTTGTAAAAGGTTTTCACAAAAGAAGTCACAAATTGCTCGTTTTGATCACACTGATCGTAGTTTCAGCGAAATTTATGACCGTCGGCGGCGTTTATCGATACGTAACATTATTGAAATAAAGTCGATCGTATTTTATTTCAGGAAGACGGAGGAATTTCATCTATTGGAGCGTGATTATTTTATGGCCACGATATTCGATATTTTATAAGATACTTGGTACTCGGTCGGCGTTTCTGAAATAATTTCGTTGCTTCGCTGTTGGCTGTTATTATTAACAGAAATATACGATGCACAAAGTATAATTTATTTGTTCTCTTCTTTTTTTTATTCTTTGATAATAAACAGCCACTTATGAACTGTATCGAAAATTATTACAATAACTTTAAACCATAAAATAATAATAAACTAGTTCTCTCGATCATCTTGAACATTTTATTTCAATAGAAATGACTGCTTATAAACTGTACGAAGATTTTTGTGTTCTTATTAATAAAGTCGCAGTTCTTATTAATAACTGTATCATTTTCACAATGATAAATTCATGACTACACATAATCAGTATTTCTAATATTAGAGTTAAGGATTTTCAACCATGTCGTTCTCAATTTCGACAAATTACAACACTTTTACAGTCGTTACATAATATCATAATCATTATGATTCCACGTTACATGCGACTCAATATATAGACTCTCATCTGTGTCATTTTTCTAAACATCGTTTAGGCGCGTGTAACCATTTTCAAACAAAACGAAAGTCCCATAACTCCCCATGAAAAACCGAAACGTCAAATTTCCCGCCACGTGGATCGTCCCTCCGACGGAATGGAAATCGTTTTAAGAACAATTTCAACCGAGCATCGGAGTCTCGTTAACGTCAAGGTCAGTCACGTAAAAAAATTAACGATCGCGGTGAACGCGCGCGTTTACTCACCCCCGCGGCGTAATAGCTTCAAGAACCCATTAACCCCATAAATTATCCGTCTATCTTATTCCCTTCGATTGTACAGCGATCTCTCTCTCTCCCTCTCACTCTCTCTCTCTGAATTCTATCTCTTGGCCCTTCGAAATCGCATTACGTTATCGATTACAGCGTATATTACGCTATTGACAATTACGGAGGGGCACAATGCGGCCAAAATGGGCCAGACTTCTGCGTGAATTAGACGTCGCGGAGATAGTACGCCACCGTGCCGATCGATCATGCATTTTGCCCGGCGAATGATCGACGATGCTAATGGCCAAGATGGTCGTAATGGATAAGCTGTAAACGATAATGCGCGGTTCCGTTTCATCGTAGGAGTCGCCCCTTCGAATCGATGACCCGTTACAGCAATCCCTACTTAAGCGTCCGTTACCAATTCTTGTAATTGGGACTGTCTCATTGTACGCTATCATATTTCACGCGACGTGTTCAAAATTGTGTGAAACATAACATAAGTTGTTGTACGGTACAAAGCGAATGATCCAGTTAACCTCTTGCGCTAGTAACTGGTTCGCGGACCATAACGAGTGACCAAACCCAGTAAACAATAATTCGTCTCCTTTTTGAATTCATCGGTATATCATTGGATAGAAATTACTAATAAATTTATCATTTGTTTTGCCTGGGCCGTATTTTAATATACTTAACCCTTGCCACGCACGTCGAGAGCTTTTTCTCCCGAAATTGTAATATTTTCATGTCAGTTTTAAGCATATTCAGGTAAAACAAAACAGGGAAAACAAATGATAAATTTATTATTTCTCAATCATTTCTATCCAGTATAGATATCATACCGACGCGTTCAAAAGGAAAAGAAAGCGACGAATTATTGTATACGGTTTTGGTCACTTGTTGTGGTCCGCAATCAGTTGCCAGCGCATCGTGGTTAATGGAATGCAGAGGTGGAAACACAAACATGCACGAAGCTGCAACATTCTTTGCAATATTTTAATAAATAGTATTTCTTATTTTTATTTAGAAAAGCGTTTGAGTTTGTACGAACGTTCGAAATTTAGTGTTTCGATTGTAAAATTAAAATCCTCGAAAAAGCGACGAATTATCGTATACGGTTTCGATCACTCGTTATGGTCCGCAATCAGTTGCCAGCGCAACGTGATTAAAACTGAGAAAATATTGCAATTTTGGGCCAAATATTTTCGACGTGCATGGCAAGAGGTTAAGCGTCGACAGTTTGGGACCGAATGCTTAAGTGAAGATATACTATACTATAGTTCACCAACGACGTTTGTCGTTTATTAGGAGAAAGCTGAAATCGGAAAAATGTTTCGTGATATTTGGTTAATGGAAGAGAAAGGGATTCGACGAGACGTTAACCTATTTGCATGACGATTGAAATTATACACCGGACCGGTACATATTACCAGAGGTTAGCGGACCGCGAAGGTTTACGCGGCTGCATATTTTTATGAAGATTTTCTGATTTGAATTTCCAATGCGGGTCGTCTGTTCTCTCGTAGCAGCTTCTCTTCAGGAAGTTGTATTATTCTTACGAGCGCCTCTGTAACGTTGCTCGTTAGGCACGAGTCTAATTTTTCGATGTTCGTTTAGTCTTTCCTCGGTCACGTCTGTCTCTCGATTGTATAATCATTGTAATAGAAGAATGAACGAACTGTCGATTATTCGAATTTGGCAAATTTTGACTTTGAGTTTTAATTCATTGTCTGATTATTTTCACACGACGTCAAAACGACGAGTTTATAATTTTTGTTAGAAATTTTATAGATGAAAAACAGTGTATTTTTTTTAGCGATTTTTCGTAAAATGCATAAATAAAAGCTTGTGTACTCCATTATGTATAATAAAGCTGTCCTAATTTCTTTTACTTTAACGTTTCTGATGGAAATCTTATGCTTTAATTGTCGGTCATTCTGGAGTTAAATTATACAAATTAACAATAACTTTTGAATAGTAATATAATTATGAAATTTATTTTTATTTACAATTCCAGTAATTATCCGAAAAACCTGACCTAAACTTAAACCGCTTGTTTGAACTGACCTTGTGATACGTGATCATTACAATAGAAGACTGAACAAAACATTGTTTGATTATTTCAAATTTTGGCTTGAAGCTTTAATATAATACGTCGATGATAGTTTTCATACTTATTTTTCTTCCAAATCACACAAATTAGATTTAATAATAACTTTCGTAGTTTTGTGGCTACATATACAATTACGAAATTTATTTTCATTTCATAATTCCAGATCGATTATCCGAAAAAAGCCCGTCGCTGTCCGTGCGGACTCGTCCTCCCAATTAGTTCGGATAATCGACATTGCTCCACATGTATAAAATCACATGCATAGCAAACGATCGACGATTGAGATTTCAAGCAAGATAATCACGCAACCGAATCTCATAGGTGGTTATTGCCGCGTAATACATAATTAGCTGTCCGTAAGGTCTGCGATCCTATAATAAGATCGTATTATCATCTCGTTGTCACGTTCAATTACATCTGGTAGTACAAGTAGATACCGCTATACTCCACGTGACTGAGGGCTCTCGTACCAGATGTAAGACGAATACGTATTACCAATATAACTGGCCGTGAGTAATACTGATTAAGCATCGACCGATAAAGACATAAATAACGTGCAGTGTCGCGTCGCGCGTTAAAGTTAATCACGGTTCACCATGGGACAACGTAACGATGGTAATGGTAATTTATAACGGTCGGTTCGTTGCGGCTCCTTGGCAATTCTGGGAATGCCGTGATGATTTAAGAGGTGAAATTTACGAGCCGGTTGCGCACTCGAATATCGCGAGGAATGCTGTTTTAATCTGTTGAAGAAGGGTGGAGAGATCGGTCAGGCGATATCGAGACGCTTTTCGAATTTAGAGAAATTTCATGCTCAACCGTGGATGCAGCAATAGCGTTTAATAATTTGTGTTTGGAATATTTTTAAAGGCGGTGGTAAATTTATAATCTGTTTGAAGTTCGTTAGGATATAATTTAAGGGAAATTTTGCGCTCAACTACGATGTGTTTATCATTTGTGTTTAAAACATTTTCTGAACACTGAGGTAAATTCATTTAGCTCGTTTGAAGATATTGCGATATTATCAATTTGTCAATTTGGGGAAATTTTACGCTCAACTACAATACGTTTATCGTTTATGTTTAAAACACATTTCTGAACACAGAGGTAAATTTATTTAGCTCGTTTGAAGATATTACGATATTATCAATTTTCGAATTTAGGAAAATTTTATGCTCAACCACAATGCGTTTATAATTTGTGTTTGGAATATTTTTAAAGACCTCTGTGTTTGAAACTTGAAAATAATGGAAAACTTATGCTGGAACGATGAACATGATAGAGCATCGTAAAAAGTAATACTTTACCCTGCATGTAGAACGTTAGAACGAAAATATATAATTCTAGAATCTTGTTTTTACGATAATATTTCATTTTACATATGGAGAATTTCTACGGATGCGTATAAAAGAAAACGATGGCTATGCAAGTTAAATTACAATGTTCCTTGAAATTTAAATTTCATGCTGAAAGCTGAATACAGTAAATATGGTGAGGAGCTGTTTTCTAGCGTATACTTAAAGAATTTCTGTTCACGATAAACAGTTAAAAATACAGAAAATTCTCACAGAGGCACAGCAATTTATTTGTCTCACATCGAACGATAAATACGTCATGCGATTTTCCGTTTGTGCATAAGTAATTTCCAAGAAATTTATAAGCACTTCGAAGGTAAGAAATCGTCGAGAAAGTTGCAAAATGTTCAAATTAATGGAAGTTTCGCATGCAACGAGAAACGTACTACGGAATATTTAATTTTAGACAGTTTCGCCCAAAATATCCCCAGATAAATCAATAGAAAACTACCAGAGAAAATTATGTGACATCGAACGCAATGTATTATAGTTTGAACGCAGTTATACTCGCTTTTAGTCCACGCGTTTGAAAATGATATATTCTCTTGCACTGAAATTGACACTTTCCAAGAATCGCCCGAAAATTTAAATACACAGCGAAAGAGTGCAACAATGACAATAATTCTTTCTTATAGAAACGAAAGAAAAAAGAACAGTAAAAAAAAAAAAAAAAAAAAAAAAAAAAGGAAAAGAACCAAATCGACGAGGAAAAACCGGAAGGAACGCATCGTACAGCGTGCGTTATTTCCCAAAGACACAACTCGCTGTCCGCGAGAATTTCCCCTACGAAGAAAATTCCTCGGTCACTGCTTAAATTACGCGAGGAAATCTGTCGTCGTGGCGGAATATCAGCGAAGAATCACGACGTGCTGCTGCATCCGAATTAAGGATACAGCCATACACACTTAAATTCATATACAGGGTGTAGTATCGCATACTTTCACGTTCCATGTGTATAACATATATTCACTGAAGAAATAAATTTTACGTCGTCTTTATTACTTATTTTCTCTCTTTCTTTTTTTATTGAAGTTTATATCATTATTTGTATTATAGTATAATATGATGTCAATACATTACGTTATATAGTACGTGTATTATAGTATACAATATTAATATATAATATTTTATATACAATATTATATATAAAAAAATATTTATATTATATATAATATTATATATAAAAAAAATATTTATATTATATATAATAGTTTATATTACAAGGTGACAACTCTTACTTCATGCAACGAATTACCTCTAAATACACACGTATGTATTTAAATATAGTGAATAAATAAATGAATAAGCACATACAATGGATGAACGAGTTTTATGAAACGATTACGTTCGTTCTAGCGCTCGATAAATTTTTAAATTTGATTCCCCTGAAAACCGCAGACTCAGGCGGAAACGACGATTTGATTTTGCCTCGAACGAAAGAAAAATTTTACTCTTCCGTCTCGGTTAATTTCTTTTTTTTACACGTGGAATCATTTTCAAGAACACTGTGTATAACACACACAGACACACGCACACACACGCGTAGAACTCGCGTGGCTCGTGTGTGCGTGTCGTCTGAAGGCACGAACGATAACCAGAGGAGATAAAGTTGGTGGAATGGTGAACGCGGACGCTCAACACGGGAAGGATCACGCGGTTATTCCGGTTTCGATACACGATTAAATTATATAGATATCGCGTAATTGCTCGTATCGTTACGCAGATGAAATTTACGAGCGGCTGGCACGATTGTTATTGGAATCAAAGTAACAAGTTGAACGCACGAATCGGCAGTGGCCACTGCTTTCTTTTCTCTCCCCTCGTCGGAATTTATGCCGCCATTAAAATGAGACAACTAGCGCCGCGCGAGACAAGATTTATGAAACAGAGAAGTATAGGTATCTCTGTCGCTTCTTACGTTGTCGTTGTTTTATTTTGTAGCGAATGGATTTCGTGAAAAAGTTGGCGAAAATTTTTGACAGGTTCAATTGTTAATAAAACTTCCAGTGATAATTTAAAGTAGTTTTACATTTTTATTAACATAATCCGGGGAATTAGAAAGAGTATGCTAGAGGATTGATCGAGAAGTTCGATCTTGAAGGATTACTACATTTGTGTATTTTCATATTTTATTACTACATTATTACTACATTATTACTGTATTTTTATATTTTATATTTATATTATTTTTTATATTATATTTGTTTATTTTTTATATTCTATATTTATAATATTTTGCAATATTCTGCGCATTTTATATATTCTTGTATTTCGAAGTTCCTTACAAATGCATGGTAGTCTGCTATATTGATAATATTGATATTACTTTGTGATATGTTATATTTTGTATAATAGTAACTGTGTAAATTTTTTGACAATATATTTTGTACCCAGATCATTTTTAAGAAACATGCGTCGCATTTATTATATTTAAAATCACTGTAATTAAATTTCTCGATACATTCTATGTAGCTTGCTTTCATAATAATTCATAATTTTGAAATTAGGTTCGCCTATTCTTTTCAATAAACAATTCTTATTTATTCGACGTTAATCGCTCCCTTCACTCTGAAATTAATTACTGAACGAATTTATGAAGGAACACTGAAGTAGATATTTTTCAATTCCCGGAATTTAATAAGGTTTCGTTTAATGTCAAAAGAATCTGCAGTACTTTTAACGTCGCAAGTTCTCCTGTAACAGTGAACTTCATAACGTCTAATTAAATATTCTCCTCATTATTCGTTTCAATTTCATTAAAAAAATTCACTCGCAAATAATTCGTTTAATAACAACTACCTACGTTTACAACATTAATTCAGACGACATGTTTCACGTCATCACGCGATACAAATTGTTTTCTATGAGACACTTTATTCATAAATTCCTTTTCCATTCTGCTTTCAAACATCTTCAACTTCTTTCCAATCTCTTGTCTCAATCTACTCTGTAGTTTCAAAACAGGTCACGAAGTCTTGATTAGATTGCAAACAAAAAAAAAAAAAAAAGAAGATTGATCTATTTCCTAGCAGAAATTTATTTCGGTAACGAGAATATGTGGTTAATCGCGATCCACACGAAAGAATTCGACGTGTAAAAGTACAAGATTTTAAAATGATTAGAAATTAGATATTAATTCTCAAACATTCCTACATTCCCACATTCCATCTCTGAGGAATTTACATTTTGAATTGTCCCATTTTTCCGGAAATTCATGAACCAGCTATCCTCCAGCTATTTTAATACTTCTACGAGTCACTATAGAAGGTATCTATTCTAAGTAATAAATTTGATGAAAAGGATATCTATAAAAATTCATCGAAAACATTTTTAGAAACTCTAGAAATAAAACAAAAAAAAAAAAAAAAAAAAAAAAAAACCCCTCGATTTACATCAACCTAATACTCTACCTAAAGAAATCATCCCTACAAAAATTTCATTCTTTGTTAAATCCTTCCAAAAATCAAAGTAATCAACTAAAAAATACAACTAACGAAAGTCCCATTCAAAAATCATTTCCAGAAAGCAGTCTCTTTATTAACCAGAAAGCAGAAACACAAAACAAAACAGAAAAAAAGAAAAAAAAAAAAAGAAAAAGAAGAAAGGTAGAAAAATAAAAAGAAAAATACTTGGACAAATTGAACCCTTCCCTCAACCTGCATCAACCCCATCGATTATTCCCCCTGACTCGTAGTAATCACGTCGGACCATTCAACCCCTTTGCCTCTCTGCTGGACGCGTGACATTCGTTTCGACCCACCCTCCTCCATACGAAACGCAACCCTCCCACGCTTATTTTCGGCCGCAGCAAGAAGAACACAACGCTGCGTGCACAAAGGGCTAACCGACGGGGCTATTATTATGACCAGGCTGGAATCAGCGGCCGGATCCGCGGTTATTTCCGGCGAAAGGGGACAAAGTAATTGCGGCCGGGCATACTACGGCGTTGGTGGTACACACACATACACACACACACACACACACACACATGTACTGTCTCTCGCTCTCGCCTCGCGATTCAATTTAACGAACGTACCTGCGGAAAAACGTCCAAGCTTCCAGGAAGGGGACAAATCTGATTTATCGATTCTCCACCCTTGTTCTCCGGCGGCTGTGCGAGAAAATTTTCCAAGCGGACTCGCGGTCTCGACTTTCGGTCGACCAGGCTCGAGTAAAAGTCGAGGCATTATATGATTTCAGATCGTGGATCTTTATGAATTTACGGTGGGAGGATTTAGGTGCAAAAATGAGTACAATATGGCACGATAATAATATATGAAGTAGAATACGAAGAGCAGAGTATTTAGTAAATACAATTTGTCAAGGAGTTCATCAAGTAATTGTTGTCTTCCGTACGATTTATTTACGCGAAGATTAACAAATTATGAAGTTCACAATTGGAAGTTGATCAATTAATTGACAATGATGTGATTTTGAGTGGAAGTTTGTATCGCAATTAGATTGTGGATTTTTATTAATTTTAGGGAAATCCGAAGCTACGACAATATATTGATAACGAAGTATCTAGAACAGAATTATTATGATACTTACAATTAATAACATGAAGTATATTTCACGATTTGGCAAAGATAAGGTAATTAAAGAGACAAGTGTTCGCAGTGTTGCGTCAGTATTCATAGTATTCGTAATAATTTGAAAATGTTCAAAATTTCAACAAGTGACAATAAAATAGATAGAGTATGAAGAAAACACAGACAGGAATGAAAATTAAACGAACTTCAATTATTCCAACTGAATTGATAATCCCGATGTGAATATTAATTATAATTATAATAATATTAATAAATTATAATAATATAATAATATATTATTAATTAATTATAATATTGAGACTTTAAAATTGATAAGCCTAAGTTCATCCCCCCCCCCATCCTCCTCTCTTGTTCGATCTTCAAAGAGCAACAGTCATCAGTTGAAAAACTATCGTCAAACGACGGAATCGAGTCGAGTCGAAAGTTTCAACGAGCCTGGAAATTTCCCTACTTTTTCGAAAAATAAATAAATAAATAGAACGAAATGGCGGGGCGAGGGAGAACGGAACGGAAAACAAACAAACGTACAAAAAAAAAAAAAGAAAAGAAAAAAGAAAGAAAGGAAAGAAGAAAAAATAGGTACGTACGTGGGTAAAGGAAGAAACGAAAACAAACGCCGATGGAAGTAAATGCAGTGAAAGAGCGGAGCGTGATGGACGGCACGACACGGTGAAAGATAAAACGGCAGGATTGTAATCGTGGCAATAACGGAACGAGCGCGCGCGATTACGCTCGTTCTTTGTGCGCCGTTCGCCAGACTGATCTAACCGCGCGATTTACAAAAGAATTGTATTTGTTTCGCTTATACAATCGCGCTCCTGGCCCCGTTTGCTAACGATTCAAAACGGAATCCCTCTCCCCTTTCCTTTTTTTTTTTACGCGAACGCAATACCGATTCCACCTCACGTGCTTTCAAAGACTCTGCTCCTCGCTGCGAAAAAATTCGCTGAAAGTTAAAAAAAAGAGAGAGAAAGAGAGAGAGGAGGGGAAGGGGGGGGGGGATAAAACACAAGGATGGAATCAGAGGCACTCCGATGTAAAATTAAAACGAAAGGGAAATATGCGGGAGATGAATGAGTTCTCGTTGGTCAAAGTAATTGGTTCCATCATTGGAAAAGCGAAAGAATAGGTTTCGTTATCTTTTGAAAATGTTGCATCAACGCAGAAATTGACAAAGAAGCGTCGTTTCGCTCTCTCTTTTTTTTTATCGAATTAGACGGGTAATTTTCTTTTTTTTTTTTTTTTTTTTTTTTTTTGAAAAGTTCCTCC